>NC_136501.1:3061589-3134089 GCF_053919585.1 Euprymna scolopes
AGCAATGTCCGGCATATCGTGTTCTTTCTTTCTCTTATTACAAGAGATCCTAGGCAACCGACCATACAGACAGCTAATGGCTGGATGTATTTTCCAGGTTAGGTTTAACACTACCTGAAACATTCTAGTGTAAGTTCTATCTAATTTACTTTCATGTTTTTTTTTGGGGGGGGGGTTCTAGGAGTTCATGCTGGTGAATCATAAAGCAGCACTGTCTCCACTGCAGCTCTAAAAAATTTTTTTCTTGATCTGTTCCAAGAAGGCATATTTCCATATAACTTTCAGCCGATTAAATGGCCTCCAGGCCTTGCCTATTCTGATGTAGACACCTTTTTCAATGTATGCGATGTGGCTACCAAAATATTCGAAGTCATGTATTTGTCTGAGTGGTGTTCTGTCTAGTGTTTCAATTGGGCCGGTTTGGTGGAAGGACATATATTATTTTTAGTTGTGTTTGTATGCGGTCCAACCATGACAGCTGACTCTTCTAGGACATGTAGCAACTTTTGTGCATTATCATTGTCATCAGCTAATATTGGAAAATCATCAGCGTAATTGACATCGGTAATCTGCCTTGATGGATATCGTCTGCTTTTTGCTGGAGACAATGTTAGGCCGTATTTCCCATATTATTGTTTCTCTAGTCTTGATAAATGTTAACGTATTAGTAAAAACGGGTTCCAAGACAAAACTTTCCATTATGAATTACTATTGTAACAGAATCGCTGACGCATGTGTAACAGCAGCGACATCTCACATATGCAAATGACCAAGCTGTCGAGCGAGGTGACGTCATAACGAAGGAAGATGAGGGGAAAAAGCGGAGAAAGTTTTGGAACCACGTGGCGAGTGACATGGAAGCACATGTCGGTATGCGATGAACTTTTAAAACAAGATGCAATCCGAACTTTTAACAAAAAAAATGGTTGGACGACCATGTACGTGAGGCGAGCTGCAGACATAGCGACTGGTTGTAGTTGCAGGTAACTGACACAAGAAAAACTCAGGGATGCGCTTATATTGTCGCTAACTTAAAAGTTACGTATCCATGGTTTTGAAAGTACCATTAATAAATGCCTTGTGTTTTCACTGAAAAAAAAAGAAAGCTGAGTCGAATTTCTTTCCTTTGTTTTTTTTTTGGGGGGGGGGGGGTTGCGACTTTCTCTGCATGCAACGTGTTGGGTTCGAGTGAAAATGTAACGGCCACGTTATACTATGGCCTCGCAAAAACGCACTAATTCTCAAAAGGTAGTTTAAGTGTTATTCTAAAAAAATAGTTATAATCTGATTTGGCCGGATTCAGAGCATTTTCCCCTGCCATATTAATTTTTTTCTTTCTTTCGTTAAATGAGGTTTTAGATTATCACGAAACTCCTGATGTAGTTTTGTGTATATGCCTGTCATGGGGACGGGTCATTGGTTAGTATTACAAAAAATTCAAAAGTGTAATTCATTTGCGCATCGTTTTTAATGGCGATTGTGAAGGAATGTAAATATACACACGACTCCCCATCATCACGCATAGCGTACAAGGTTTTATAGATTTTATTTTGGCCTAAGATACAGAATCATCGAAGCAGGATGGGAGTCAGCCAGTCATAAATGAGGACGAGATCAAAACGGAAACGAGATTTTTATACATTTTCTTCTTCATACATTCAAGCAACTCTATTGTTTGTGACGGGACTTGAGCACATGACAACGGTTAACGTATATTTAAAGACAACAAAACTTGTTGCGGTTAGTTTAAGCTACTAGTTGGAATGCAAACACTTAATTATTTACTTGTCAACTAACTTATCAATTGTCGATACCCAACACAGACTTCTATTATTGTACCTAACCGTCAACCTTAAATTTGAAAAAGGATATTATGTGATATGTTACGTATGAGCTTAGTTTGAGTTTGTTTGGTTATTTTACGGCATATCAACGTTTTGGGGGATTATTTAATGCCGATTATAGTAATTAAAAGTGCTTAAAATTATTTATTTCTTCAAATAATTTTTTTATGTTTGGTTTGGTTGTTTTGTAGAGGAAAAATATGTTTTTGACTTTGCAGAACATTATTGAGTTTAAGAAAAGGAAAGGAAAAACAATAACACCAATGTTTGGTGCATTTTAGGTCAGGAAGCCAGTATCTTCAGACAGTCTGAACTGGTAGCACAATTTTTGACCTAGTAGTATGATTTTGAAAAGGGATTTTAAATGCGTTACACATCTTTATAAATGCACCGTGTTTGCAATAGATTTTTGGTCAGCCTGTGACACTTAAGGTTCCAATAGAGTTTCAGCTTCGTTCCCTTATTTCTAATAGGGGGTTCTGTCCGTCCCTTGATATTTCATCCTTTCATGTCGAAACAGCAATTTTCATCATTATATGCGCAGATTGAATGGATGATTCTTAAGAATAGATTATATGGACGTATCTTAAGAATAGATTAAATGGACATATCTTAAGCATAGATTACATGGACGTATCTTAAGATTAGATTAAATGGGCGTATCTGAAGAATAGATTAAATGGACCTATCTTAAGATTAGATTAAATGGACGTATATAAATAACAGATTGAATGGACGCATCTAAAAAATAGCTTCATCCTTGTCGAATAAATGCCAAGCACTTTAGCTACCGATCTTCTTGAAATCATGATACGGAACGTGATCTCAACGATTCTTAAATCGTTATATTAAAGCACGGAAACAAGAAACCGATTCCTTTGTCGGCGCAATTATAAGCAATCTACAAGGGTCGCTTTGAAGACGTTCACGGCTTTATGTGCCAGCAGTTCATCACCATTTCGCCATTCATTGCATCTGTTCTTTGATAATATCATGAAGCCGTTTCAAGTTCACCATTAAAACGTAAAAAAGAGATGATTCAAATATTTTATTTTTTTAGCAACAGTTCTGAAGCATCGAATGATGTTCAAAATATATTTTTACTCGGGCATGATTGATGAACTATGACCGAAAGGTTAATTAGGGTCACATAGTAGTAGACGTCTGATTGGTTAATATATCAGAGAAAGAATTAAAGAAACGTAATGGTACAATGAATATGAGTACATCCGGGTCCTTCCTCCTTACAAGAATATGATTGGCTTGTTAAGCCATAAATACTGACTGGTAGGGCCACCTGGGATAAACATTAAAAAGTACGCCACAAGTCTAACGCTAAGGAATACCAGCTCCGACTATAAACATCCGTTCAGTAAGACGACTTATCAGATTATTATTCGATGTAGCAAAGTCCACCCAGCAACTTCAAACGAATATATCCTTTTCTCAGGACATATAACATAACCTTAGCAAGACATGAAATTTAAGATTCTGCTTAGATAGTCACGCTTAGACATTTGTAGGCATGATCTAGAAACACTAGAAAATACCTAGACGGGGCTGGGATTCTACTCTTGGGGTCAGGGTTAATAATGTATCCGGAACATTTATCGAATAAAGAGCTCAACACTATGTTATATTTTCAGTCGAATTTGTCATTTTGTATTGCTTCGCATCGTCTGAACAATCGTCACATTTTTGTCAAAATATTGTTCATGGTTAGAACTGATTAAAATTTACGATATGAAAGGACAAAGGTCAAGATCAATTTTAAGGAAAGTATTAGTCCACCTTCCCAGCAAATGGAATTGTGTATTTTTAGCCATGAAGCGTAATGATGCAATGAATATGAGTACATCCGGGTTCTTCCTCGTTACAAGAATATGATTGGTTGGTTAAGCCATAAATACTGACTGGTAGGGCCATCTGGGACAAACGTCGAAAGGTACACCACAAGCCTCCCACAAAGGAATACCAGCTCTGACCATAAGCACTTATTCAATAAGACGACTTACGAAATTATTATTTGGATATTGCAGCAAATGTCACTTAGCAACTTCAAACTTAAAAAAAAATCTAATCTATATATCAATACAAGTGAGTGTGTGTGTGTGTGTGATGACATTTCTCAACCTGTATACTACACGAATGTTTGATCTACATACTTGAAGTTTGATATATAGAATATTCAGACATGTGGAAAGGTTTTTAATCCGTTTTCTTTCCAGAATAAAAGCTGCTAAGGGGTCAAAATTGGAATTCTCTTCCGAGTCCCTGCTTCCCCAACTGTACCGACATGCAGAAGTTCAAGTGTAACGTGAACCGACATCTTGCTGCCCAACTCCCTACACAGTACCACTGATGCTTATGTCCCTGATAGTAGCCCCCTACAACAAAGTGGCAATGTGCCTTGTTTTGGGTGAAAATGCAATAAAAAAAAACAGTCGTTCAGTAAGAAGACTTATCAGATTATTTTCGAAATATAGCAAATGCCACTCAGCAACTTCAAACGAATATATCCTTTTCTCAGGACATATAACATAACCTTAGCAAGACATGAAATTTAAGATTCTGCTTAGATAGTCACGCTTAGACATTTGTAGGAATGATCTAGAAACACTAGAAAATACCTAGACGGGGCTGGGATTCTACTCTTGGGGTCAGGTTTAATAATGTATCCTGAACATTCATCGAATAAAGAGCTCAACACTATGTTATGTTTTCAGTCGAATTTGTCATTTTGTATTGCTTCGCATCGTCTGAACAATCGTCACATTTTTATCGAATAAAGAGCTCAACACTATGTTATGTTTTCAGTCGAATTTGTCATTTTGTATCGCTTCGCATCGTCTGAACAATCGTCACATTTTTGTCAAAATATTGTTCATGGTTAGAACTGATTAAAATTTACGATATGAAAGGACAAAGGTCAAGATCAGAGTCACAGAAAAAGGTCACACTTGGCAATAACCTAGGTTCTGTTCATCGTAAAGAATCACTACCTGGTCAGCGAGAGAAGTCTTGTATTTATACGACCTTAAACTTGACTTTTGACCATGTTCGACATTTTGACGAAATTTCAACTTCCTATGTTTGTGTATGATATGTACAGCTAATTTTCTTTGATGACAATTACAGCCATGCCAAATTTGAACCCGTTCAGATTCAATTCATTTCAATTCATTTTATTTGGTAAAAAATAAAAATTTTTACTTCAATTGCCATGTAGAAAAAGAGTGTAAGAAATTTATACAGTAGTCCGGCATCTGTCCGAATTCACTTTGAATCGTTGCATTCTTGGTGTATTTATTACATCATTTGGAAGTCCATTCCAAGGTTCAAGGATCCTGATTAGGAAAGCTGGCCTCTTCTAGTTTAATCGAAATCAGTGATGAAATAGTTTCTTGTAGTATCACCGTAGATGCATTTCTGGTGCATAAACGAATAATATGCCCGAGGAGTATCAGAATGTCTATTTAGGTCGTTATAAATAACTTTTGGGCTATCAACGTTTCAAAAACATATCTATGACATTTATGATTAACGGAGATTTGGTATCTGTCTGAAGTTGAAACATTACTACCACTTCTGTTAACGTATTATTAATGCTAAATTCAGTTCATTATTTCAGATTCATGTGATATACTTCAATGCTCACTTCATGAATGGCACTGTAGTATCTGTTCTGTGTCATGATATTGCCTTACTAAATAAAGGGCGAATTATCGACGTTTCTATGGAATTTTCGGGAGTACTTCATACAATATGAAGTTAAACCCAGATATGACTTTTGCTCATTCTTACGTTGTCAAGTATAGATCTCACGTTCTTGTTTTAACAAAAAACATACGTTGTTAATTTATCTACTTTGAATATCCATTACTCGAATTTTTTTTCTTTTTTTTTTTGCTGGATTATCCTACAGACGTATGCGCCATTTTGTTGATGACCTTAAATAATACGTGTATCTTCTCTGGTGTATCTGCAAGGATTAGTTTTATCATTTCAACTATCAAAATCTAGTCACAGGATGAAAAATTAAACCTTCTCCTGTGTTCAGTGTCCAGTTCTCACCTACGTAAAAAATAACCAACACATTTAGTAGCTTCACCTTGGTTTCGAGGGAGATGTTTCGGTCTCTCCAAGCAGTAGAAATCAGATGATGCTTCAGAAGACCCCTCAGAATCTCATACAAGGATCATGTTACCAACAATGAAGTCTGCCGAAAGGTCACTCGGCAAGTGCATCACTGACTCCAACTCATCTATCCAGCTGACTAGAACACGTGACAGACAGACACGTACTTCCGATGAGCTGGTCAGATCTGTTTCAGTGCAACTTCTGCAGTTTACACCTCGACATATTTTGACAACTTTATCGAAACATAGCTTCACATCTCATCTCATCTCATCATAGCTAGATCGATAGATACAAAGATAGATAGCTAGATCGATAGATAGATGAATAATAGCTAATTTCTCTTTGTTCCATAACTATATAACAAGCACAAACTGGTAAAAGTATTTGAAAACGGAAATCATAAAATCCTATGGAACACGGACGTGCAAACAGATAAACTCAGGCAAGCAAGACGACCATATATCATAATAGTTAACGAAAAGGAAAAGTCCTGCCAGCTCGTAGATTTCACCGTTCAGCAGACCACAGGGCGTATATCAATGAGACAGAGAAACAAACCAAATACACAGAATTTACCAAAGAGAAAGATAAAGACAGTCAAGATAACACAAATAATAATGATGCTGCTGCTGCTGCTGCTGCTGCTGATGATGATGATGATGATGATGATGATGATGATGATGATGATGATGATGATGATGCTGATGATGATGATGATGATGATGATGATGATGATGATGATGATGATGATGATGATGATGATGATGATGATAAAAATAATAATAGTAATAATAAAAATAGTAATAATAATAATAACAGCAATAAGAAAAACAATAGTATTAATAACAGTAAAAGTAATAATAATATTAATAATAATGGTAATAATAAAAATAATAGTAATAATATTAGTAATAGTAATAATACTTATAATAATAGTAATAATAATAATAGTAATAATAATAATAATAGTAATACTAATAGTAATAATAATGGTAATAATAATAGTAATAATTATAGTAATAATAATAATATTAAAAAGGATAATAGTAAGATGAATAGCAATAATAATAGTAATAATAATTATAATAATAATAGTTATAATAAAATAATAGTAACAATAAAAGTAATAGCAATAGCAATAGTAAAATAATAGTAATAATATTAATAATAATAGCAATAATGATAGTGATATTATTAATAGTAATAATAATAGTAATAATAGTAATAATAATAGCAATAATAATAATTATTATTATAATAATAGTAATAATAATCATAATATAATAATAATAACAAATAATAATATTAATAATAATATAATAATAGTAATAATAATAATAGTAATAATAATAAAAATAATAATAATAATATAATAATAATAAAAATAATAATAATAATGATATAATAATAGTAATAATAATAATAGTAATAATAATAATAATAATATAATTATAATAATAGTAATAATAATAGTATCAGTAATAATAAAAATAATAATAATAATGATATAATAATAGTAATAATAATAATAGTAATAATAATAATAATAATAGTAATAATAATAATAGTAATAATAATAGTATCAGTAATAATAATAATAATAATAATAATAATATAATTATAATAATGATAATAATAATAACAACAATAATAATGACAATAATAATAATAGTAATAATAATAATAATAATAATAATAATAATAATAATAATAATAATAATAATAATAATACGTAGCAGAAGAAGAAGAAGAAGAAGAAGAAGAAGAAGAAGAGCAGTATGCTTGGAAATATGCAAATAACTGCATCTCGTGACATGGAACCAAGAACATTAAAGTTGCATTGCTATAAGGTCTATATCCCTTCCCTCATCCCCTCCCATAGCCCCACCACCGGCCCCTCCCCTAAAAGACTCATACAAAATAGTCGAGAAGGGTCAAATAGGATGGAAAGGCCAAAGAGAGAGCACTGATCAGACAATCCGCTGGACAAGTGCGAAGAGAAATGAGACCTTCAGGAGGCTTATTGCTACTAGAATTCCGGTGGAGACCAATGGGCGTTGCCACCAGGAAATCAATGGTAAGTGGCTGTTGCGATAATGCAAATTCATTCGCAAATATTATTGAAAGAAGAGTACTGGACAGCTGGGGAAACTTGTTGTCACTCAGCTTCCAGGGAACGCCACTGGTTGTTTTCAAAGAGTGGTCTTTGATGACTTGTGAGTCAATAATAATAATAATAATAATAATAATAAATAATAATAATAATAATAATAATAATAATAATAATAATAATAATAATAATAATAATAATAATGATAATAATAATAATAATAATAATAATAATAATAATAAATAATAATAATAATAATAATAATAATAATAATAATAATAATAATAATAATAATAATAATGATAATAATAATAATAATAATAATAATGATAATAATAATAATAATAATAATAATAATAAATAAAAATAATAATAATAATAATAATGATAATAATAATAATAATAATAATAATAAATAATAATAATAATAATAATAAATAATAATAATAATAATAATAATAATAATAATAATGATAATAATAATAATAATAATAATAATAATAATAATAAATAATAATAATAATAATAATAATAAATAATAATAATAATAATAATAATAAATAATAATAATAATAATAATAATAATAATAATAATAATAATGATAATAATAATAATAATAATAATAATAATAATAATAAATAATAATAATAATAATAATAATAATAAATAATAATAAATAATAATAATAATAATAATAATAATAATAATAAATAATAATAATAATAATAATAATAATAATAATAATAATAATGATAATAATAATAATAATAATAATAATAATAATAATAATAATAATAATGATAATAATAATAATAATAAATAATAATAAATAATAATAATAATAATAATAATAATAAATAATAATAATAATAATAATAATAATAATAATAATAATAAATAATAATAATAAATAATAATAATAATAATAATAATAATAATAATAAATAATAATAATAATAATAATAATAATAATAATAATAACATTAATGATAGCAATAAATTTATTCGTTATAATTTGCGTTAGAATATGAAGAGAGTTTCTTCTTAAAAACTTCCATCCATGGAACATGTTACCAAGGGTATGCTTTCCTGTGGGCTATAACATTGCGTTCAAATTCATTATTAACAAGTGCAAATCATAACCCTCCCAAGTAATTCCATTCATAAAATTGAATCCTCTCATAATATTCTTCATCATTCAACGTATATTCTATCTTATTATAAACCCTTATCTTAAGTGTGGTAATGTTTTTGAAGCTGATTTTTTTCAATATTTCTGAAGACTGATTCGCAGTTTAATTTGAACGTACTTAACAATATTTACTTCATAACATTGTTTTGATAAGCTTTGAGCATTAATTTAAGGAGTGCATAAAAACATGCACACATTAAGTAAAGGGCAGACAACTCTTCATGTATTCTTTGCCAATATCTTGTGTTAATCACTAATTTCTTGTTCTTTTCCAGATATTTTTGTTCTTGCCAATGCGAAATCGGAAGGCATTCCTGTTGTTTACTGCTCAGAAGGGTTTTACGAACTCACGGGTTTTCGTCGGAGTCAGGTGCGGGGGAAGCCGAGTACGTGCAGCTTCCTTTACGGGGCGCTGACCAAAGATGAAGCGAAGCAAAGGATTAAAGATGCCCTTCAATTCCAACAGGAATCGAGGGTTCAGCTTTGCTTGTACACCAAACTCGGTAAGTCGAATCCATTTGCATCATTGACAGGACAAAAAAAATCATGTTATCTTTCTTTTGCTTTTTTTTTTTTTTTGAAGGTCCTTCTTACAGAAGAGTACTCCACTTAAAGTGTACTAGTGCTTTTCAATAAAATCATTCATTTTTTTTTCTTTATTATGTGAAATAAGGCTATGACTTTGGCGAAAATAGTGTGTATTGGTCATCCATTGTCTATGTCCCTGGTTCCCGAGCTTCTTTAGAAGGCGACACATTGTTGGGCTCTTTAAATTTCCACAGGATTAATATTCAACAATGCTTACCAATATTTATTCTTACAGAAGATTCAAAATATCTAATAATTGAAATAATATTTCTTCTGTATATGCATTATTATTCATCGGACTACTGTTCTCATCTTGAGAGTGATTTTCGAATTCAGAAACGTAATATTTCTTCTGTTTTGTCATTTAAACATCAATACCACGTAAATAATAATCCACGAGTATTTATTGACACAAACAATTATAACGATATGAAAACTGTTTTCTTTCCTGAGCAACTTGTAACTTTCACGCATAACCTATTCGTGAAACACCAGTAATCATTTCGTGGCACACATATGTGCCACAGAACCGTGATTGGGATATCCTGTTATTCTTATGTTATTCTTAAACACGTCCCATTTATTGAGCAGGGAGACCCGACATTGCACGGGATTGAATGAGGATCAACGAATGTTCCACACTTTTAATACTAACATTTCAGAATCCATAGTGAACGAACTCACGCGCGGGCGCTCACACACACACATGCGGACACGCATACAAAGTGCTTTTTATACATAAGTAGAAATATATTTTAACAGTATCGTTTCATCATCAACGTTTTATCTATTGTCGCGGTTTGAACTCATCACTCGTTGTCTTGACACGATTACAACTCAGAACAACAACAACAACAACAACAGCAACAACAACAGATATTGTTGGACAGCAAAGCGACAAAATAGCCTTGGTAGCCAGATCATATAAAATCCAGTGCAACATCTACTCCAGCCTACGTTATCAGTTCTTCCGAGAATTAATAACCGCAATTTGCATTTCCTGCCAGCTATTTGTTAGTAGCTTTGCAGTAGTAATAAAGCAGGACTTATTTTCTCTTGCGGATAAATGGCCCTGATGAAAGATTTAGGGACCCACCGACTAACTAGCTTACAAGGTGTAGTAATTTAAATTGTCCCCTAAAGAATTTCATTTATAAACGTGTATGTTCATGGTCAGTGAACAGAGAGAACACTGGAAGAAACAAGGAAAAACCTCTCTCTCTCTCACACACACACTCACTCACTCTCTCTCTCTCTCTCTCTCTCTCTATATATATATATATATATATATATATAGTAAATAGTAATTTATAAAATATATATGGCAATTAAGCTACACAGAATATTCCGCGTTTCATCCACGCTAGGATCGCGGGTGAAATGCGGAATATTCTGTTTAGCTTAATCGCCATATATATTTTATAACTTACTACCTAGCTCTACCTACGTATTGAGCACTGTTGAAGTAAATACTTAAAGTTTACGCATAAATTTATACTTCCGTATATTAATTTATGTGATTAAATTAAATAATCATATCTATTAGAATGGTAACATCTTAAAAATGATGAAAAAGAAATGAACCATATTCGGATGTTATAAAATAAGTCGATTAAAAGAATCAAGAAATGTAATAAAACTCGAAGCGCTTTTCGTCAGACAAACCTTTCAAGGATATATGTCTGAAAGAAGGAAAATAAACTTATATATATATATATATATATATATATATATATATATATATATATATATATATATATATATATATATATATGATTGTTGAGCTGGATTAAATCCGACGATATGAAATAAAATGGAGGTGAAAGGACCTGAATATTCAACGTTTCGCCCGATTTATGCGGACTTTTTCAATGACCATCCCTCTTGAAAAACCCGCGTAAATCGGGCGAAACGTTGAGTATTCAGGTCCTTTCACCTCCATTTTATTTCATATATATATATATATATATATATATATATATATATATATATATATATATATATATATATATGCTCGCAATTAGTCAAAATGTCATATTCAAAAAAAAAAAATCACGTAAATTGATCAAGTAGTTTCCGTTTATCATTTTTTTTAATGTATAGAAATTTCTATATACATAATATATAGAAAGGCAAGGTGTCCACGTATGTTTCTAGAATAGTAATTTCATGGTTATGGGAGGAGTTGAAGCATAAAAACGATATTGTTGTGTATTTATATTTAATATTTTAATATTTTATATTTCAAGCGGTACTCCGCTCTTGATCGCAAAAAACTATCAAAAAAATATATATACTACTACAAATAAAAATATATAGTGATAAATCGTAAGATATAGCGATAAGTCGTAAGATATAGTGATTAGTAGCAATGTATAATGATAGTTAGTAAGATATAGTGATAAATCGTAATATATAGTGATAAGTCGTAAGATATAGTGATAAGTCGTAATATATAGTGATAAATCTTAATATATAAGTCGTAAGATATAGTGATAAGTAGTAGTATATAGTGATAAGTCGTAATATATAGTGATATATCGTAATATACAGTGATAAGTCGTAATATATAGTGATAAATCTTAATATATAAGTCGTAAGATATAGTGATAAGTCGTAAGATATAGTGATAAGTCGTAAGATATAGTGATAAGTCGTAATATATAGTGATATATCGTAATATACAGTGATAAGTCGTAATATATAGTGATAAATCATAATATATAAGTAGTAAGATATAGTGATAAGTCGTTAAATTGAGCATTTAAAAACTAAATATTTTTTTGTAAACTAAGCTTTTAAATATCATCCTAATTAACAGTTACATTTTGCCATGTGATTTCGGTTCGTTACCGATGTGTATTCGAAAGACTTCAAATCCATGGATCCACAGTAAAATGCTTTCTTTTTTTTTTTTAATCTTGACACCTTTTATCTAGAACGTTAGGCCAATCATCGATATTGATTAATGAGTGTCAAGTCGACGGCGAGGCACACACCTTGATCATTAGAAACGATGCTTGCAATTAGTCATAATATTATTATTTAAAGCGACGACTCAGCAGTAACCTGTTAGCATCTGACTTGAAAACGACTATGTTGTAATCACATGAGAAGCAGCCCTGCGATATTGTGTTCCACAGGCGGGTAGTTCCTGGAAAGAAACTCATTTATCTCCAGGTACACAGATGAAGAAAGGGAAATTATATTCAGTGGTTGTAGCTAGACGAATGTTTGTTGTGGGGGGTTTACAAGCAGAATCAGGGATTGGAGCTCAGTTGAGTACCCACCATGAAAGTAAGGGTCTCAACGGAGCTAGCAGTTTCTGGGACTGCTCCATGCCGAGTGTGGGGGAAAAAGGCTAAAGGGTTTGAAAAAAAACGCGAACACGTGAATAGTGGCCTGCGATTGATTGTTTTCCATCCAATCACAATGCACGTAAAAATGGCTCAGTTGTAATAATGTCCAATACCTTGTGCCTGTGATTTTGACGTGGATAAAAAAAAATCAGTATATGATTTTTTAAAAAACTTTAATTGACGCCAATTATCAAAATGCAATCAAATTCAAACTAAAATTAAAATAAAAATTAAGCGATCGAAGAAATAGCTAAAATGAAAAGATATGTTCACAGGCATCCCATACGCGCTCTGTTACACAGGCAATCAGTCGATTTGATAGATTTGATGCGGGACTGTTGAAGTAAGAATAACTTTTCACCTGTGAAAATGATGTTATAGAGCGTGCCTTCTCTGATAAAGTTTAACGAGAGTTGATTTCTGATGAGTCTCTTTGCAATCATAGGTGCAGAGAGAAGCTGTGCGCTTTTGGAGCTTATAGGGTGATATCTGTAGGTCACTTTGACATATTCTTTGCATAGAACTTATTGATGTTTGTGCTTTCTTTGTCCTTTGTCTCATGGATCTTCTTGGATTCCGCCTGATTTCTGGTTAACGCAAGCCCTTCTCAAGTTGCTCTATGATTAATCTTCTCTTCAACCCAACAAACATTGTTAAAAATTATTATGATTAGTTTTCTGAAAAATAAGAAATCATATATTACATTATCATATAATGAGAATAAAATAGTAAATTTATTTTAATATTTCCGAAATTTTGTAACAGGACTAAACTTATGAAGACATGCTTGCGGTGAGGCTAAAAATTAAAACATGAACTAATAGCTATTACGTTACGCATGCATATTCGTAATGCCGTCGTTCGACCGTCACTTGGCAAATCTCGTTTTTTCAATTTTCACACTTTGCACCGATTTTCCCCTGCTAAAACCCAAATATAAAGTTTTGCATGGGTTCGAATACCTTATATATTAAGTCTTTAGACCAAAAAACTATAGGAGGAGTTTGGGAGACAAAATGTTTTGGAACAAATATATATATATATACGCACACATAAATATATGTAGAAAGAGGTTTGTGTTTACTATAAACTTTTTACGCAAATATTACACAAATATAAATCATGTAGAATATCTGCATGACTATAATTACACGTAATAGTTAACTAAAGATGATCATCTCATAAGAAAAGCGAAAAAGCTAATAGGGAATTAATTAAAATGAATGTTTATAAGAATATGCATATAGATGGCGCCATTAAAAACATCATTTCTATAAAGTACTAGCCTTCAAATGACACATGCCAAATGAAGCTGAATGTACACCATTATTCGTGTCTGCATGATCATATTTAAAATCAGCAGACAACCTTTTAACCGTTGTTTCCGACCGAGCAGAGTCCGAATAACCCTTATAAAACTATAGCTTTGCATGAATAGTATATTTTCCCATCAGAAATTAATGCTCTATTAACACAAGTTTTTCCATTGTTATTAAAATTTACAACCGTAGTTTCGCTTAAATAACTGTAATTTGTAAATTAATAATACAACTAGGCTCAAATTTTGACATGTGCCAGTTGAAGGCTAGTACTTTATAAAATTATAATGATTGTTTTATTTGTGATGAGATCTGTATATCAGGTCCGGGATTTATTGAGTGATGAGTTTTATTTGAAATGTTATAAAATATGCGCCGGCATGTTATTGGCGTGTTATTATTCTGTGCCTTGCTCGTGAGAAGAAATTGGCTAATAGTTCGAAAAATGCGGAATATGTCCGTCTGCAAACTTGTGGGAGAAATCTCGTTATGTATATATATGGGTGCCAAACTTGATGTCGTTTGAGATTCCTTTCTTCTATTCGCTTCTCTTCTGCTCTCTCTCTCTCTCTCTCTCTCTCTCTCTTTCTCTCTCTCCTCCTCCTTCTCTCTCACTCCCTCTCCCTCCCCCTTTAATATCCGTTGCTTGTTTTTCTTGATATTCTCTTTTCGTTAATTCAAGACGAATTCCATCGGATGTCAAATCAACAACGAAGCCAGAATTACTTCACCGGAATTTTTCGGCATAGCTCGATGGTGAACGCAAAGATGAATTTTACGGGAGGATCAAGATTTAGTGTATGTTCGTTAATATTTACTGTTACCGACATAAAATTATTTTCAACGAAAAAAAAAAAAAATAGTTGGGAAATTGGTCCAAAACAATTTCATTGTACTTTACTTACTTATTTGTGACCTATTTGCGTAAGAAAGGGCAGAAGTTGAGTATTTGACTTTTACTCGATTCTGCTCCGATTATGTATTTATTTTCTATCAAGAATCAAAATGACTGCGGCGTATTATCTTTTTTACTCAATAACTAGTTACCTAAAATTAATTGATTTTAAATAGAATATTTAATCTTGTCAGCATTAGACAAAGCCAAACTCTTTGCCATGAACTTTGCAGCTAATTCTACACCCAGGATCAAAGCCGTCAACCCCCAGTATTTCTTCCTGTATCTGAAAACACGCTATGCGACATACAAATATCTGTACGCGATGTTGCCGAGCTAATCAAGAACCTTGATTCCAGTAAAGCAACTGGCCCTGACGGCATTCCAATTATAGTGCTCTAAAAAGCTTCAATCAGAACTAGCGCCCATACTTACATAGTTATTTAAGCATTGCCTTAAAGAGAAGTGCTTCCGAACACCATGAAAAATCTCATCAATATACCCTGTATTTAAAAATTCAGGTGATCACTCATCTCCTTTTCAGTACAGGCCAATAAGTCTCCCGTGCGTCATGAGTAAATTGCTGGAATCTGTGTTGAATAGAGAAGTAGTCAACCATCTTAGCAAAAATAACCTTCTTAGTGACACGCAATATGGTTTCCGGCCAGATCTACAGCAGACGTACTTACAGTTATATCACAGGATTAGTAAATCTCTCGACAGAGGCTTCCTCTCTAGAGCAATTGTTCTTGACATATCAAAGGCCTTTGATAAGGTATGGCATAACGGTCTACTTCATAAGATCTTCAGCTACGGTATAGCTGGAAATGCCTTCTCAATTATAAAATCATTTCTCTCTGATAGGTTCATAAGAGTAGTGGTAGATGGACAGAAATCAGAAGCTCACAGTATAAATGCTGGAGTCCCTCAGGGGTCCATCCTGGGCCCAACTCTCTTCCTGCTCTACATTAATGATTTTCCAAATCACATCCTTACATCATTCAGAGGCATTTATGTTGACGACGCTACCATCTATAGTAGCACATCAAAGACCGTAAACGACCAAATTCTCTCTGATTCTCTCTCCTCTGATCTTGGCCACGTGGTACAATGGGGAAAGAGGTAGCTGGTTGCTTTTAATGCATCTAAAACCAAGCTTCTATCTTTACATCATCAACACTCTGATTCCCATCTGGCATCAATCGAAATGAATGGCTCTCGTTTTGGGGAGATTTCATGTTTTGACAAGCTTCTTGACCTGTACTCCGATCTAAAATATATAAAATCCATTGCCAAGGTCGCTGGAAAAATGGTGGGATTCTTCTACCGCTCCAGTAGATATCTCACTGCTGATGCAATTCTCTACCTATATAAAAGCCAGGTTCGGTCAACGATAGAGTACTGTTGCCACATCTGGGTTGAATCCGCTGGCAGCAACTTACCCTGCCTTGACAGAGTTCAAAATAGACTTTGTAGCTTAGTGGAGGATGCCTTTTCTCTTACCTGCAACCTCTTTCTCACAGAAGAAATGTTGCGAGCCTGTCTCTGCTTTATCGTTATATCCATGGCAGGTGCTCGTCTAAGCTTAAATCTATGCCGCCCCCACCAAACTTTCACGAAAAACAATCGTCTAGCCAAAATCGCTATCAATAGTTTCCCACACTCTTTATCTGTGCCTAAACCTAAATGTAGATTCCATTAACAAAGCTTCTTTCTTAAGACTGCACGCATTTGGAACTCTCTTCGGTTGGCCTGCTTTCAAGCTGACTGCAATCTGATTGTCTTCAAGTCCAACGTAAACAAGTTCTTGATGAATCGTCCCCCTAAGTAATCCAACTTACAAAAATCCCACTACCTATATTTACTACGCTATGATCACATTGACTAATGTATGCTCATTAACTCTTATCCTCGAGTGGCCTCCGAACCTTGATAAGTGATGATTCCTGTGTAAAAAATCCTTCGCCTTTATTAATATTTCTGTTGCAACAAAACCTTTGTTTCTCAAGTCTTGTCAGGTACATTCGGTTATTTACGTTTGTGCTTTTATATTACCGATTGCATTTGATTACACTATTTCACCGCCATATATATATATATATATATATATATATATATATATATATATATACTTTCATATGCCAGAATAAGCGAATATGATTCACACACAAAAACGAAAAGATGTGTAACATTTTCATAAGAAAAACAGTACAACGAAAAGGAAGCACCCATGGGTTATCACCGGTAAGCGATCAAGAAACACGATCAATTAATGAAAGTCTCTTTCATATCATTTACATCCTTTGGACTACTGTTCACATTTTGAGTGTTATTTGCACAACGTTTCGGTTGCTGTAATATCTAGTCTTCTTCGGGTGTCCAACACAGAAATCGTTCTATCGTACTCGTGAATCTGTACGGAATTTTGAATGGAACATTTTTTTTTTAATATATATATATATATATATATATATATATATATATATATATATATATATATATATATATATATATATATATATGAGAGTAGCATGCTCTCGTTCAGTCAGCCATGACAAAGTAGAAGTCCTGAGTAATTCGCAATTGTACTTTCAGTTAATTTGTATTTTTTGTACAAGGACCCGTGGCACAGTAGATAGAGTACCTGGTACTATTCAGTTGTCAAAAAGTTACATTCTTCTGAAGATTGAAGGTTCAATCCTCAGTGCAGGCGACCCAAAAATACAGTTGCGAATTACTTAGGACTTCTCTCCAGTTATGGCTGACAGATTAAGAGCATGGTACCCTGTGGATTTAATAAAGTTTTTCTTCGAAATTTTGTGCAGATTCCCGAGTTCGACAGAAAGATTTTCGAGTTCGACAAGACACTGCTGAAGAAGGTCGGAGGTTACATCGACTAAAACTTTAAGCAAATTAAACTCAAGATGAGAACAGTAGTCCGAAGAATCCAAATAATACGAATAATCAATCCTCATCTAAAAAATTCAAAACCGTAAAAGTCGCTTTGTTTTACATACGAGTGTGGTCTGCCTTTTTTGTGGTCTGCCTTTTTTTGTTGTTTTTTTTTTTTTATCGTCGCCTTTTCTATTTGGTCGTTTCTTGCATAGTCTGGTGGCTGCAATCTTTTATTAATTGAAGGCGAACAAAACACATGCATGGAGATACAAGGTGACACATTCACGTTCACAAGTTGAGAGACAAAAAATTCATTTCTTCGAAAAAATGGACTAGAATTAGTTCTTTCTCACTTAATTGTCTTAGTTTTAAAAAAATAGTCGACCGACAGATAGGTTTCGGGGAGAGTTCTATTGTCGGTATTTCTGAATCAGTTGTTTCCTTGGTGCAAACTGCCTCAAAACTCTGTGTCGAACATGTGAGGTAATTTCCATCTAACAATTTGACACCTTCTCGCGTGTTTTGTTTAAAGGGGTTGACCTCTGATTTTAAAGTGTATTTTAATTTGCGCTGTGCTTAAATTAAAACGAAAACAAACATGGCGCTATGGTGCTATTTAGAATCGGTCAAAAAACTCGAAAACATTAAAATCTACAGAATAAATATCACTGTTACATTTATTCGGTAAATTTCTGTAATTATTTTACTTTTTTCGCGTTTGTTACGATTTTCGGGCTTCTAAAGGCAAGAGCACCATGGCGCTATTTTTTTCGTTTAAACAGAAGTTTGTATCCCAACCATCAGCAACCGACCTGAGATAATATTGTCAGCATTAGAAAAAAGCCAACTCTATGCGATCAGGGCTGCCCCCCCCCCCATATTTATTCCTATGTCTGAAAACACGTTATGTAATATACATCTGTGCGTGATGTTGTCAAGCTAATCAAAAACCTTGATTCCAGTAAAGCAACTGGTTCTGACGGTATTTCAATTATAGTGCTCAAAAAGCTTTAATCAGAACTAGCGTCCATACTTACAAAACTATTTAAGCGTTGTCTTAAGGAGAATTGCTTCTTTTTTTTTTTTTTTTTTTTACAAAGTGATCATCACTTATCAAGGCCCGGAAGCCACTCAGGGATAAGGGTTATTGCAAGTACATTACGTTAGTGTGGGGATTTGATGAAGTGTTTACTTAAGGGGGCGGTTCATTAGGAATTTGTTAACGTTGGACTTGAAGACATCCACGTTGTAGTCCGGTGGGAAGCAGGCAGACGTAACAGAGTTCCACAGGCGTGCAGTTCTAAGAAAGAAGCTTTGTTCATGGAATCCGCGTTTTGATTTAGGCACAGATAAAGAGTGGGGGAAATTTTTGACAGTGGATTCAGCTAGACGGGTGTTTTTCATGAAAGATTGGCGAGGGGGACCAGATATTGGAGCTCAGACGAGCACCTGCCATGGAAATAACGATAAAACAAGGATAGGCTCGCAACGTCTCTTCTGTGGGAGAGAGGTTGCAGGGTAGAGAAAAGGGCATCCCCCACTAAGCCACGAAGTCTATTTTGTACTCTTTCAAGGCAGGATAGGTTGTTTTTAGCAGCTCCTGCCCAGATATGGCAACAGTATTCCATCCTTGGACGTACTTGTCTTTTATATAGATAGAGAATTGCATCAGTAGTGAGATATCTTCTGGAGCGGTAGAAGGATCCCACCATCTTTCCAGCGACCTTGGCAACAGACTTTATGTATGTGTTCCACTTCAGATCAGGAGTAAAGGTCAAACCCAGAAGCTTGTCAAAACACGGGGCCTCACCCATACGAGAGCAATCCATCACAATTGATGCCAGATGGGAATCAGAGCGTTGATGATGTAAGGATAGGAGTTTGGTTTTGGATGCATTAAAGGTAACCAGCCACATCTTCCCCCACTGAACCACGTGCTCGAGATCAGAGGAGAGAGAATCAGAGAGAACTTTGTCATTTACAGCCTTTGATGTGTTGCCGTAGATGGGCGTGCTTCCCAACACCCTGAAAACCCTCATCAGTATAAGCCGTATGTACAAATTTAGATGATCGCTCATCTTCCTCTCAGTACAGACGAATCAGTCTCCTGTGCGTCATGAGTAAGTTGCTAGAATCTGTGTTAAATAGAGAAGTAGTCAACTATCTCAGCAAAAATAACCGCCTCAGTGACATGCAATATGGTTTCCGTTCTGCTAGATCTACAGTAGATGGGCTGGCAGTTATATTTCATAGGGTTAGCACATCTCTCAATGAAGGCTTCCTTTCTAGGGAAATTGCTCTCGACATATCAGAGGCTTTTGATAGGGTATGGCATAATGGTCTACTTCACAAGATTTCCAGCTACGGTATAGCTGAAAATGTCTTTTCAAATATTAAATCATTTCTCTCTAATAGATCCATGAGTAGTGGTTAATGGGTAGAAATCAGAAGCTTACAGTATTAATGCTGCAGTCCCTCGGGGTTCCTTCTTGGGCCCAACTCTCTTCATAATCTACATCAATGATCTCCCAAATAATATCCTAAGATCATTTATAAGCAATTTATACTGATGACACAACCATCTATGGCAACACTTCAAAGGCCATAAACGACCAAATTATCTCTGATTCTTTCTCCTTTGATCTCGATTACTTGGTGCAATGGGGAAAGAGGTGGCTGGTTAATTTTAATGCATCTAAGAGCAAGCTCCTATCTTTACATCATCAACACTCTCATTCCCATCTGGCATCAATCGAAATGAATGGCTTTGGGAATCTCCATGTTTTGACAAACTTCTAGGTCTGACATTTACTCCTGATCTGAGATAGAACCTGTACATCAAATCTGTTGCCAAGCCTGCTGGGAAAATGGTGGAATCGTTCAACCGCTCCAGTAGAGATCTCACTGCTGATGCAATTCTCTACCTGTATGACAGCCAAGTACGTCCAAGAATGGAGTACTCTTGCCACATCTGGGCATCTGGACAGGAGCTGCTAGAAGCAGCTTATCCTGCCTTGACAGAGTTCAAAATAGACGTTGGAGCTTAGTGGGGATGCCCTTTTCTCTTCCCTGCAACCTCTTTCCCACAGAAGAGATGTTGCGAGCCTGTCTCTGCTTTATCGTTATTTTCATGGAAAGTGCTCGTCTGAGCTCCAATCTACGGTTCCCCCTGTTATGGCTTTCACAAAAAACACTCGTCTAGCTGTAACCACTATCAATAATTTTCCCCACTATTTATCTGTGCCTAAACCTAAATGTAGATTCCATAAACAAAGATTCTTTCTTAAATCTACACGACAATGGAACTCTGTTCCGTTTTCCTGCTTTCCAACTGACTACAATCTGATTGTATTCAAGTTCAATATAAACAAATTATTGATGAGCCATCCCCTTATGTAATCCAATTTACCAAATCTCCACTACTAATGATGACTATGACATGTTTCCCTTGACCACTGTACACTAATCAATCCTTATCCTCAAATGGTCTCCGGGCATCTATAAGTGGTGAATCCTTTGTAAAAACAAAGCCAAATTTAGTGAGAAATGAGACATGATTTTTGTTCACATTACATTTATAGTTCGCATATTTGTTGCGTTGATATACAGGGAGCAACGATGGAATTCCAAAGACAAGCAAGCAGAGCAATAAGACTATTATAAAATCCAACATTTAAATACCACTATAATGAAAAGGTATGATTTTGATGCCAGTCAAATGGGTCGACGGTGTTTGCGTTGCGGGGGGGGTACAAGTGCAGCAAGTTTATCGGAACACATTCTGTGGTAGTACTTGTAAATCAAGAGCAACGATGTAACTGTGGCGATGCGACAGTGGTTGGAGCATTTCAGATATGGGATCTATAAAATATCATTGTTGCCTCCTGTTTAAAAGGGAGAGACTAATAGTTGATACACCATTCCACATGTGGCAACGATGATCCAGGTACGGGAAAATTCTGTCTTTGTAGATATATAGAATACAAGTAAGTATAAGTTTTCTAGCTTGGTACAGGGAACCCACTTTATTGCAGCAGATTTGCAGTATCTTCTATTTACTTATTTCATTTCATGTTGCCAGTGAATGTCACAATGAGTCGAAACGTTGGACTCACAAGAAGGGTACTAGCGGCTATGATAGTAGGTGATTGGAAAGGTTTCTTAGACTCGTGACCGTGATAGGTTCGACATTGATCTTAGTATTGTTGACTAGAATTAGGGTTTTGGTTAATGAAGATCGTATTTTCATCGTGTGTTTATTGTATTTTTCTTAAACACATTTTTTACTCACATTCACCCCTAATAAGACATATCGCCACTTGGATGTAAGGGGCAACTATTTGGGCCCATGCTTAGGAAAGATTAATCAAGATGCTGGTTTATATTGCATTTAAACTTCTGCATATCAGTGCAGTCAGAGAAGCAGATAGCAGGAAGGGAATTCCAAAGTCTAGCTGTTCGAAGGAAGAAAATATCATTTCTGGCATTTAGGGACCTCAACATTGAAGAGGTAAGATTTTGTTGCTTAGCGGTTTGTATGTCAAAGGGGCACAAGTGAAACGAGTTCATCAGAGCACATTCCATTAAAATATTTGTAAAACAGGCACAGAGATGCAAAATTGCGGCGATGGAACAGTGGTTATCTAAGAAGGATCTAATTATATTTAGTATACGTCCATGTATACCATACGATTTAATTTTCATTAGCAGACCTTCGTGCCAGACTTTGTCAAATGTTTTAGATAAATCAAGGGCTTCGCCCGACTTATACAGTGAATGGTAAATGCGTTCAGAGATGACTATTAAAATATCTGCAGCAGAACAACAGCTTAAATCCATACTTTTTGTCAAAGATTTGCTTTGTGAAGTGGTGGACTAGTGCTTGATTAATTAAGGTTTCAAAGATTTCAGCTAAGACGGGGGAGGAGACTGATAGGGCGATAATTGAGAAGGTCAATCTATTCACCAGAATTATTGTACACTGGTAGCATAGAGGCCATCTTCCGGTTATTAGGGAAAACAAGATTCAGTAAACCATTTATAGCTGAGCATTTATTAATTAGTATAGCAGGGATGAGATCAGGTCTACACGCCATTAGAGGTCTTGAAAGTGATATTGTGGACATGAGAACGGGTGATTTTCACATCATTTAGTGTGGCTTCCGTCTGCATAGAGAAATTTAGTAGGGAGTTGTTTGTTGGCTCTAAGGTGGAATTGGAAACGAATCGCCGGGCAAGCAGTTGCTGTGCATGCGACCTTATGGTTGTGGGATAGTGGGGGAATTACTGATTTTCACTACACTATTATAGATTTTCCAGAAATCACAAATTCCTATCTTTTGCGATTCTATGCGTTCCCTGGTTATTTTAGCATGCTTTCTTTCTCTCTTACAATGATTTTTAGCATCTATGAATGTTTGTCTATTTGTATTTGACTTATGACGTACGAACCGCATGGAATGCATGCTGTCTTTGTGCGATGACAGCTGCACAATCTGTAGTGAACCATTAGGGTGAGTGGGGCGTGCTATAATACGTAGGTGTGGGGGCATTACTTTAATGCCCACTTCACCAGAAAGAGAGAAGGTATTGGTTGATGGGACATTTCTGATGTCTTCTCTGATGGCTGTCCAGTCAGTCCTTTTGTAGTACCTTGTTGTTTTGAGCTCATCCCTTGGGGTTGGGATATAAGTGTGATGTCAACTAATAGCACTAGGTGGTCTGCGTTTTCAAATGGACTGTGAGCATTAGTCGCACAATCCTAGGGTACCGTGGTGAGGAATAGGTTTAAAAGTGAAGCCTAATGGTGTTAACGGCCTGAGGGACGAGTTGGGATCTGTGTGAGGGAATAGGCTATAGAGAAGCTATAAGTAGAGAGTTCAGCTGCATCTGTGAAACCTGAGAAACCGATTTTTTTAAACTAATTTTTACGGTGGACATTAAAGTCACCACACATGTATTTAGGCGTTGCTATCTAAGGAGAGTTACATCTATACTATTAGAGACATGATCGATTGGAGTAGTCTTGATTGAGGGAGAACGGTAGTTAAACACTCATTTACAACAAATATAAGTTTTGTGAGCAACACTTGTTTCGTTATTTCACACTCGTCATAAAGTCTGTAGCAGTCGAAATTGCAACAAACATAAGCAGGAGCGAATTCTTGCGGCTAGAGATTTTGAATCCACTTTCTTTTTGGCGTGTCCAACCAGAAGCAAGCTCTCAGTCACGTGACCGATTGTATAAAATGTGAAATCGGAAACAAACTCTCTCCTATTTTTCTTCCTGGTTCTGACTGACAGCGCATTCCTCTGTTGGAGCGCGACCTTGCCTGGTCCTTTGGGCCCCGGGCTAGCGTGAATACACACAAACCAACATGGCTATCTTCACCACACGTGTCCACTGAACACTTTTCTCTTTCTTTCTCAATAAACCGGCCTGTTTCATCTACGTCTCCACATCAGAAATTCTTTCCACGACTACTACGGATACAAGCGCTCATGAACACTGTTCGCCTTCAACAAGCTTGTCTAATATTCAATCTACGTTTCCACACGAGAATATTTTCAGCTTCTTACTCGTTTCTCTCCTATCGAAGATAACCAATAAAGCTGCTTTAAATGTTAGAATGAGACATCTTTTCTTGTCTTCATATTTAACTAAAGGTCTTTCTTACCGTTAAATCTTAAATTGTTATCGAGTGTTTCAAACAGTGAATTCCTTTTTATCAAATAACAGTAATAATAATTATGTAGCGGATATAAACGTGTTCGAAATTCCGACCTAAAATTAATGCAAATACAGGGTTACACTATTAAAGGTCCACCGTGTGTAAATACGTGTGTACTGAGTGTTTAGAAAAGTTCGTTATTATGGTTGTATTCAAGTAAGCATCAAATATTCGTTACGGAATCAAATTCTCTTACCTCGAGAATGCATGCATGCGTTTCGTGTTTGGTTCACAGAGCCATGTGCAGACACGTCCATCCATTTGCGTGTCGAGGCGAGAAGAGAATGAAAAGGAAGAAACGGATAGTTAGGGTCAAAAGTCACACAAACTGAAGGTCTTGCCATGTCATCGGTCACGTACCAATCGACATTGCTTTGCGTGTGTGCTATACTACATATGCATAGCTTGCTTTGTATCTGTGTGTTTCTTGGCGATATTTTATTTATTTTCCGTATCCCATTGTGGTTTGGTTTTCCGATTAATACGTGCGTCGTGCAATTATACTATAACAGCGAAATTCAGAAAACGAAAAATCGATTTTAAAAATGGCATCTACTAACTTTTTGTGTGAATTTCATCCAAAAGCATGATATCTGCTTAATAAATATGTCAGAAGTACTTAAATATTATCACATTATTTAAAAATAAAAAACAAAAAAAGAACACGTGTTTTGAATCTTTATCGTAAAAAGACCTTCGCCATATTTCTTTGGGTACACGTGACATAATAACAAGGGAAATAACTTAGTTATACTAAAAACAAATTTATGATTGTCAATTCACAATTAATTAAAAATTTATGATTGTCAATGCACAATTAATTAAAAATTTATGATTGTCAATGCGCAATTAATTAAAAATTTATGATTGTCAATGCACAATTAATTAAAAATTTATGATTGTCAATGCACAATAATTAAAAATTTATGATTGTCAATGCACAATAATTAAAAATTTATGATTGTCAATGCACAAATAATTAAAAATTTATGATTGTCAATGCACAAATAATTAAAAATTTATGATTGTCAATGCACAATTAATAATTTATGATTGTCAATGCACAATTAAAAATTTATGATTGTCAATGCACAATTAATTAAAAATTTATGATTGTCAATGCACAACAATTAAAAATTTATGATTGTCAATGTACAATAATTAAAAATTTATGATTGTCAATGCACAATTAAAAATGCATGATTGTCAATGCACAATAATTAAAAATTTATGATTGTCAATGCACAATAATTAAAAATTTATGATTGTCAATGCACAATTAAAAATTTATGATTGTCAATGCACAATTAAAAATTTATGATTGTCAATGCACAATTAAAAATTTATGATTATCAATGCACAATTAATTAAAAATTTATGATTGTCAATGCACAAACAATTAAAAATTTATGATTGTCAATGCACAATAATTAAAAATTTGACAATCGTTACCTCCCTTTGAAATTCTCCGGTGTTTTTTATCAAACATTTTATTTTCGCTAATTTTCGTCCAAAAATGTTTTCTTTGGTAATTTTTCTTACCTTATCGTTTTTTCGTAATTTTGGGATATATTTATTACTGTTTCATAGCAATTAAGTAAAGACCATTAGTTTACTTTGAAATTAAATATTAAAAATCTTGAATCTGGCTATTTTTTGTGTAGTTACGCCGGGGGTTTGTTTTTTTTCACTAGGTCAAAATTTGACAAACGCGTTTATTTCTTTCTTTATTTTTTGTCTAAAATCATATTGCAAAGGTTCCTAAAATAAAATGTATCTTTAATTTCTACATATTATGTTTCAGTTTTAAAACATTGACGATTTTCTTAAATCCAAAAACAAAATTGCCGCTAAACGCTTAACTTCTGTGAAATAAACTATTTTTTATATATTTTTTCTATAGCGACTTGACGCGAACAAATTCTTTTCAACGGTCAGTATTGCAAAGGCGATTCACGTGCACGCGCAAACACACACACACACACACACACACACACACACACGCACACACAAATAAAGCTGCTTAAATCTAGCTTAAATTTCATTCTGTCAAAAACTAATATTTATTTTTTCAGCGACTTTAAACGAATAAACGGCAGAAGTGCACTTTAACTCGCTCGAACCATTTTATTTTTTGTTTTATTTTTTGTTATACAAGCGAAAAGGAAAGGCAATCTAAAATTAGTGCTTGTTTTCTAACCAAACTGTTTTGGTAATTCAAAACAAGGTAATTCAAGAGGTAAATAAAAAAAAAATTTAACGCCTTAAGCAATAGTTGCTTTTACAAGATCCACTTACTCCAAGAGTGCCCGCGAAGTGGATGCCAGAGCGCACAGCAATGTGTTTGCTAGTAGGATTATAAAAAGGTAAGTAAGAGTATGCCAGGTCATTTCTGGATGGGTAAACGGTCATGAATTCATGCCAATTTTTTTTAATTTTCGAAAGAGTTATACTGGCGAAAAGGGAAGACAATCCAAACTTAATGCTCGTTTTCTAATCACATTGTTTGTATGATTGAAAACATGTTAAATAAAGCAACAAAGCATCACAACAGAAAACATTAAATAATGGAAATTTTATTGAATTGAAATTGTTAAAAATTTACTAACAATATTTCAAAATAAATTATATTTAACATTGACAAATAAAATATGACATTCTATATTTGAAAATAAGTACTTCCAAAATAAATATTTTTTTATAATATATAAAAGGTTACATGTCTGACTGTCTGTCTCTATGCTTTCAAACTTTATCTCCCCCGAAACTAAAAGTCGCAGAACGGCGCTAGGGGCCTCAGATGGTTGGATTTTTTTACGGGCCGTTCTTTTATGGGCCTTTAGCCGATTAAAATAGTTTTAAGCGGTCAAAAAGGGGTCGAAATTGAAAAAAAAACGCTATACATTTTGTACATTGCTCTTAGTTTATTTTTAATCAGTTTATATGCGTGTCGCGTTTGTACAGTGGTAACGTCACGAGCTTTCAATGCTACAGTTTTGCTTTCGGTTTCGATTCTAGCTGATGGCACCCAAATACTTTTTTTTATTTTGAAATCACAACTCTATAATAATATATACGAAATCTGGACAAATTAAAATATCATATTTAAGCGTATTTTACGCTCGGGCAAAACCGGGTGCCCTCACGCTGCACCAATAAAATATGACATGTAATAGATGGAATGCATATTTTATCATTTATAACCTTTTCTTTCTTTATACGAAAATATTGCCAAGGCGGTTAAACGAGGTCGCTGATATCGCTTTACAGTTTTGTTTTGTTGGTATTTTTTTTTTTCGAAAAATAACTCTTAACTTTTTTGCACCAGGTTAAATACTAAAATATTTTTACTTAAACTCATATTGCAACGTTTATTAAAGCAACATTTCTTTTTTACATTTTCGTTTTGCGAAGAACGACGTTCTACTATAGTAATGTGAGATGCATTTCTTTATATTAGTAGTACTGATGGGACGATTCCAATATTTTCCGGATGCCGATACAATTATCGAGTCTGTTCTAAATTCCCGATTCAGATACATTTTCCGATTCCGATTCTTTTAAAATCTCTAAATATTTTGCCATAGCTTTGTGTTTATATTTTTATTTAAAAAAAAACACATACGATATGTCGCATAGATTTTCGCAAACGTAAAAATAAGACCTTTAAGGGATGATCTATATATTTATTTTTTACTGGCTTTTTAAAAGTAATAAATATTTTCCCAATTTATCACCAGTAATAAAAAATAAATTTTAAAAACATCAAACAAAAAAAGTGAAAGAATCCTTTATTTTCTTCTTTCTTTTTTTGGCGGGGGGGGGTCGGAAAATAAGCACAAATCTTTCTGATTCTGATACCCCAAAAAGTTCCGAGTTTTCCAATTCCCAATTCCAATTAACCGTCCCAGCACTAATTAGTAGTTAACGAAAATTTAGGTACGAAAGGGAAATGAAGGTCTCTTTTATCGCAACAACGAAAGAATTTTAAAGTTCTAAATTTTTTTATGTAAGAGCTATTTATATTACTTTATTGATACAACTATTGTTCTCATCTCGAATGTTATTTGTGCAACGTTTCGGTTGGTTTGGCCTTCGACCGTCTTCAGGTTTGTTGGTTGTTGTTTGGAAAAGAACAAACAATAATCAACATGCCTGCGGACGGTCGACGGCTAAACAGACCGAAACGTTGCACAAATAACATTCGAGATGAGAACAATAATTGTATAAATACAAGTAATATGAACAATGAAAGAGTTTATTTAAGTGGAAGGATGTTGAACAGTCTGCAGTGAAGAAAGGAAAGTTCTTTGGACTGTCGATTATCAGTTATCTTCAGGCGAATGTGTTGATGCTGGAACTTTTCAGTGGACTAGAGATAGATAGATAGATAAAGAGAGAGAGAGAGAGAGAGAGAGAAAGGCAGACAGACAGACAGAAAGAGAGAGGGGAGGGGAAATAGACGCCTTTCCTCGTTGCTTCAAGAATTCTTTCTGCTGATCTACCATGATTCCCAAAGAGGTTGAAGTAATTCCCCAGGGAGACAAATGGAATCAATGCGCTCTGCAAGCTGATTGGTCATAATGTGACCAAATCACCTAGCCGGGGCATTTCTCCGCAAGAGAAAATATGTCTTTACTTATGACTGCTAAACTGTTGGCCATTATGATGACGGCCTTCCTTTTCCAGGCCCCGGGCACCGTAGCCCTACTAGTTTTGAATTAAGAATAATGTGTAAGTCACATCGAGACAAGAAAAACAAACACATACACAACACGTGAGTTGTTGTTTCATGCTTCTATAAATACAAGGATTATCTTGTTCTTTTGTGGTTTTAGAAGTCGTTAAGATTTCTTTCAACTCTGCTGCACGTTTCGAAAGTGTTTCTTTTAATGGTTTTTCATATCCACACGTTTAATTGGTGAAGAGATTTACAGCTTGTACTAAATATAATGACTGTTTTCTCTGACTATTTTGGGGATCATTTCTGGGCATATTATTTTTGGGGATCATTTCTGGGCATATTATTTTTGGGGATCATTTCTGGGCATATTATTTTTGGGGATTATTTCTGGGCATATTATTTTTGGGGATCATTTCTGGGCATATTATTTTTGGGGATCATTTCTGGGCATATTATTTTGGGGGATTATTTCTGGGCATATTATTTTTGGGGATCATTTCTGGGCATATTATTTTTGGGGATCATTTCTGGGCATATTATTTTTGGGGATCATTTCTGGGCATATTATTTTTTTGGGGATCATTTCTGGGCATATTATTATACCGATATGTTCACTCGAATGTTTCATTGTTTCGTTTTACGGTATATCAAACCTTCGAAAGTTATTTAATCGAGTAATTTTGGAAAAACGTTTTTATATTTCAAGTTGTTTATGTCTTTATATCTTTAAATATTCATTTATGATGTTTGGTTTGGTATTTTTGTTTTACGACATATCGACCTTTTTCGGGTTATTTACTGTTGAATGCAGTAATTTTGGAAAAAAAAGGGTTTTATGCTTCAAGTTATTTATTTCTTCAAATATTTATTAATGGTGTCTGGTTTGATTGTTTTGTAGAGGAAAATTGTTGTTTTTGTTTTTTACTTTGCAGAACATGATTGAGTTCTGCAAAGAGAAAGGAAATAATGTTTGGTGCATTTTAGGTGAGAATGCCAGTATGTTCAGACAGTCTACTCTGGTAGCAATCTGCTTTGGGCAAAATAATTTAAATTTTCAAACAAATTCATTTTAATTTCAAACAGTACTCCTTTAGTAGCAACTAGCCTGGGTGCCTGGCGTTGCCTGGGTGTTTGGGTATGTGTGTTGAGCAAAAAAAAAAAAAAGTAGCAATAGGCAGGCAGGCTCGAACCCGTACCGCGAAGGAGGAAAAGAATGTGGAAAAAAAAGCCTGACGTCTTTGCCGTTGCGTCCATTGCAAAACCGGAAGTGGCAAAGGTTTAAATACTAGTCAATCGAAAAGAGGGGATAATTTTTGAAAATATCGGCGAAAAAGTGTCCAATTGAGGGTAAAGGAATTACTGTTTTGGGACAATTTTTTGATATTTGTCGTCCGAAGTGTCAAACTTCAAAACGATACCGATCTTGTGAAAATTCGTTGCATCTGTCGAAAGTTTTAGGCAGACATACATACATACATACATACATACATACATACATACATACAGACAGACATTTAAACAGACAGGTGAGATTTATATTAAAGAAGATTACAGCTTCAATTCTGCAATTTACCAATACAAAGTTTGGATTATTTCATAATGAATTTTTTATTCTTCGAATAAAACAATCTCCAGTTCTTGTATTGATAATATTGGAGAGTATTGATTCCCTACTTAATTCTTTTTTAGAATGCACCATAAATGTTGAATAATATTGAGATGTGAAGACATTGGTGGCTAAACAAGATTCCAACTTCACTAGTTCCTCATACAAGGTACATTAAGCTCAACTGGTTCATTATCACCTTGTAATGTTGAGTTTTTCCTCGGAAAGAGTTCCGCAATCATATGATGAACCTGGCCAGATAAAATAGTCTACAGCAAAGTTTCCCAACCAGGATTCCGCAGAACATTGGGGTTCTTTAAGAGCTCGCGAAGAGTTCCTTCAAGAGATATTGATAAATGTATTTCGATTAGAAGGCCACCTGGTATTGCCCGGCCGTAAAATACGCTTAAATATGATATTTTGATTAATGCAGATTTTGTATCTATTATTATACTAGCGGGGGGTACCCAGCGTTGCCCGGCTGTTTGAGGCGTGTGTGTGTGTGTGTGTGTGTGTAGGGGGTAGATCAAAACAACCTTGTTTAAAAAATATAACGTTGGCCGGGTGTTTGGAGGTGTAAAAGAGAAAATGTTTTAGTAGAAAGGTAGGCTTGAACCCCGAACCTTTGACGCGGAGGTGGAAAGGAAATGGGGGGAAAAAACCCTGCGACTTAACCATCTCGACCACGGGAATAGATGAATTGATAAGTGTGTTAAGTTGACGTTTATAAAACGAAAGTAACACGTGCGAGAACGTTAAGTCGCGTAATGTTTGACCTAGTTTTGCGCTGGAAGCCAGTTTCTGTTTTCCCCGTTACGTGGCGATCAAAAAATATCTCGAAAATAGCCTGTAGAAGTCGCGTAAATTAAAGATCGCTGCGAGTTCCTTAGTCGTAGATATTATTATTTAGACAGCATATAAAAAGTTTTAAGAAGGAGCGAGCCAACCGAGAATCACGGCGAAAAAAGCATTACTGCACGCCTGTGGAACTCTGTTCCGTCTGCCTGCTTCCCTCCGGACTACAACTTGGATGTCTTCAAGTCTAATGTTAACAAATTCCTAATGAACCGCCCCCCTAATTAAACACTTCATAAAATCTCCTCACTAACGTGATGTACTTGCAATAACCCTTATCCCTGAGTGGCTTCCGGGCCTTGATAAGTGGTGATCACTGTGTAAAAAAAAAAAAAAAAAAAAAAAACATACATACATACATACATACATACATACACATATTTTCACTTTTATATATATAGATTATATTGAACCCAATATATAGTAATGATTTAAAAAGCTAAAAAGAAAATGACTCATGCGCTATCACCGAGAATCAAAACCAAAACGTTTATCTTTTGATTTAATTTTTCCATTTGACGTTAATGCCTGAGCTAGGAAGGCATGTTTGCTGCGAAGCAAAGAATTAAAACATGAACCAATATCTATTACGTTACGCATACATATATGCACGCGTAACGTAATAGCTATTGGTTCATGTTTAAGTCATATTATTATAGAGTTAATGTTCTATCGATTTTTATATATCATAAAGTTGCGATTTCAAAAATAAAAAAATATATCCATATGACTTAGGTGCATCAGCTTGAATTGAAACCGAAACCAAAATTTATGAAATATATATATATATATATATATATATATATATATATATATATATATATATATATAACTTGAGTTCCTTAAGCTATAATGGAAACCGAAAACAAAACTAACGAAGAATTCTTGGTAAAATTATTTATTTTTAAAAATAGATTACTTGAGTGCCATCAGCTATAATCGAAACCGAAACCAAAACTTATAAAAAGTTCTTGGTAAAATTATTTATAAAAAGATTACTTCAGTGCCATCAGCTATAACTTGTCTATGATATAAATATCACCTGTCTGTTTAAATGTATGTATGTATGTATGTATGTATGTATGTATGTATGTATGTATGTATGTATGTATGTATGTCTGTCTGGCTAAAACTTTCGACATAGGCAACGGCTTTTCACGGGATCGGTATCGTTTTGAAGTCTAACCTTCGGACGACAAATATAGGAACATTGGCTAAAAACATTAATTCCTTCACCCTCAACTGGGCACTTTTCTACAAGGAGGGGTCGCTTTTTTCGCCGATATTTTCGAAAGGCATCTCCTCTTTTCGATTGTCTAGCCTTAATTTAAACCTACGTAACCTCCGGTTTGGCGATGGGCGCAATAACAAAAACGCCAGTTTTTTTGGGGTTTTTTTTCACGTTCTTTTCCTCCTTCGCGGTACAGGTTCGAACCTGCCTACCTACTACCATTTATTTATTTATTATTATTATTATTATTATTATTATTATTATTATTATTATTATTATTATTATTATTATTCTAAACACACGCATCCACACACCCGGGCAACGCCGGGCACGCAGGCTAGTATAAAATAATTAGAAAAGGACAAATTTCAAGCGAATTTCGAAAAAAAAAGACCAAACTGCTTTAAAAAATCTAAATTCGCGAAATTTGGCTTAAAAACGCCGAATGGTTTTAAAATGGGTGATCGATTGACTAGAACGTTGCATTAGAAACTCAGCACCCTTACAAATATTTAAATATTGACTTTTTTTTATTTGATAATCTTGTAGATATGTGTCCATTCGATAATAATCTGCCGAAAAAAAGGAAAAAAGAAAAAAGAAATAAAATATAGAGGTACCGCTCGTACACGTACACCAACCTTCTCACATATGTGCAGAGGCATTTTTCAGTGTTTTTTTTTTTTTACAAACCTAATGTTCTTAAAGATGTACAAAAAATCAGTTTCATCTATTTTTTAATTGTGAATAAACTGGAAAAAAAAATTCGGTAATTTTATATTTTAAATAGTTGTCATAAAAATATATTAGGTTTTTTATTTTCCAAATTGTCTATAAATTTAAAAAAGACATTTTTTTTTTTACCAAATAAATAAATAAGCCTGTAAAATAAGTTTCACGAACGCAAAATGGTTGGGAAACATTGATCTAGCTCAGGGGTCCGCACATTTTTGCAATTCTACTTTCTAGATCTACCAAATAAGAATATAATTTAAATTTGCAATGCATTTATTAAAAACTAGCAGGACCCGTTAACGTGCGTTTCCCGGCGATAGCATGCAACCTCGCGTTAAAAATAAAAGTACGGCTGTTGTTGTTGCTCAAGCCCACCCTCCTCATATTAAAAACGGCTTTCGGAATAGACCGCCCCTCTCTTCAAATAAAGAACGGCTTTCGGAATGGACACCCCCAACCTCCCTATGTTTTGAACGGTTTTCGAAATAGACAACCCATTTTGTGAGTGGGGGTCGGGTTGTCACAAATTTTTCCCGAAATGTAACTTTGATAATCGCTGTCAGGATTTCCACGCGCAAATAATATGAACCAACAACAAAATTTGGTGGTTGCAAGGTTGGTTGGCACGTGCGTACTAATCTGGCGGGCAGGGTATGGTTCAGGGTTTTGTATTTTTGTAGGTAAGACTAGAATATAGGTAGCAAAATACTCTCGAACCCTCTATCACTTAAAAGGAACTAAATTCTTGTAGTCACCTGTACGTTACCATGTAAACATGTGAACGGTATTTCATCAAGTGACAGTTTTAAATAAGCAGAAAAAAGAAAGAATATAAACAGAACATATTCATAAAATAATAAACAATTATTATTTTAAACAGTACATGCAGAACTGCGTTTATATTATAAACAATATAAATAGAACGCTTTTCAATTGGAAAAAATGTAAAACCTTTTATATTTTAAGTGTTAGACAACAAAAACAGAATCTTTTATAATTTTGAAACATATTTTCGGAATCATTTTTCAATATATATTTTTCACTATATATTTTTCAATATATATTTTTACATATATATTTTTCACTATATATTTTTCAATATATATATTTCAATATATATTTTTCACTATATATTTTTCACAATATATTTTTCAATATATATTTTTCAATATATATTTTTCACTATATATTTTTCAATATATATTTTTCAATATATATTTTTCAATATATATTTTTCAATATATATTTTTCAATATATATTTTTTACTATATATTTTTCGATATATATTTTTCAATATATATTTTTCAATATATATTTTTTCGGTATATATTTTTCAGTATATATTTTTCAATATATATTTTTCAATATATAATTTTTAATATATATTTTTCAGTATATATTTTTTTGGTATATATTTTTCAGTATATACTTTTCAATATATATTTTTCACTATATATTTGTCAATATATATTTTTCAATATATATTTTTCAGTATATATTTATCAGTATATATTTTTCAATATATATTTTTTAGTATATAATTTCAGTATATATTTTTCAGTATATATTTTTCAATATATATTTTTCAGTATATATTTTTCAATATATATTTTTCAATATATATTTTTCAATATATATTTTTCAATATATATTTTTCAGTATATATTTTTAAATATATATTTTTCACTATATATTTTTCAATATATATTTTTCAATAGATATTTTTCAGTATATATTTAACAGTATATATTTTTCAATATATATTTTTCAGTATATTATTTCAGTACATATTTTCCAGTATATATTTTTCAGTATGTATTTTTAAGTATATATTTATCAATATATATTTTACAATATATATTTTTCAATATATATTTTTCAATATATATTTTTCAGTATACATTTTTCAGTATGTATTTTTCATTATATATTTTGCAATATATATTTTTCATTATATATTTTTCAGTATATATTTTTCAGTATATATTTTTCAGTATATATTTTTCAATATATATTTTTCACTATATATTTTTCAATATATATTTTTCACTATATATTTTTTCTATATATTTTTCAATATATATTTTTCACTATATATTTTTCACTATATATTTTTCACTATATATTATTCACTATATATTTTTCACTATATATTTTAAGTATATATTTTTCAATATATATTTTTCAGTATATATTTTTCAATATATATTTTTCGATATATATTTTTCAATATATATTTTTCACTATATATTTTTCAATATATATTTTTCAATATATATTTTTCACTATATATTTTTCACTATATATTTTTCAGTATATATTTTTCAATATATATTTTTCAATATATATTTTTCAATATATATTTTTCAGTATATATTTTTCAATATATATTTTTCAGTATATATTTTTCACTATATATTTTTCGGTATATATTTTTCACTATATATTTGTCACTATATATTTTTTTACTATATATTTTTCAGTATATAGTTTTCAGTATATATTTTTCAATATATATTTTTCAGTATATATTTTTACTATATCTTTTTCAATATATATTTTTCACTATATAATTTTCAGTATATATTTTTCAATATATATATTTCACTATATATTTTTCACTATATATTTTTCAATATATATTTTTCAATACATATTTTTCAGTATATATTTATCACTATATATTTTTCCATATATATTTTTCACTATATATTTTCACTATATATTTTTCAATATATATTTTTCAATATATATTTTTCAGTATATATTTTCCAGTATATATTTTTTAATATATATTTTTCAGTATATATTTTTACTATATATTTTTCAATATATATTTTTCAATATATATTTTTCAGTATATATTTTTCAGTATATATTTTTCCATATATATTTTTTAGTATATATTTTTCAATATATATTTTTCAATATATATCTTTTAATATATATTTTTCACTATATATTTTTCATTATATTTTTTTCAATATATATTTTTCAGTATATATTTTTCAGTATATATTTTTCAGTATATATTTTTCAATATATATTTTTCAGTATATATTGTTCAATATATATTTTTCTATATACATTTTTCAATATATATTTTTCAGTATATATTTTTCAATATATATTTTTCAGTATATATTTTTCAATATATATTTTTCAATATATATTTTTTAATATATATTTTTCAGTATATATTTTTCAGTATATATTTTTCAATATATATTTTTGAGTATATATTTTTCACTATATTTTTTCACTATATATTTTTCACCATATATTTTTCACTATATATTTTTTTGTATATATACCTAAACGAAAAGAAAATTCGAGAAAATTAGGCAAAAACAATTTATTATATTTTGTGGCCTATTTTCTTTTTAAAATAAACACAAACATTTAATATAAGTTATAAGTGTTTAAAGTAGGCACAAACATTTTCCAAGAAAAAAAAATTAAAAAATGCCTCAGGAAGCAGGCTCGAACAAGCAACGCTAAAAGGAATGAATACAGTGTGAATAATTAAATATAAAACGATATGAAAGATTTCAAAGATGAGGAAGGTAGGAACAACTAATGATTGATTAATGGATGTCACTTTTTATAAGTCAAAAGTTAAAATGGGTAAAGTAATAACGTTAAACTGTGTGATTAGTAGATCAAGGGAATCATATTAGATGAACTTCTGAAGAGTGTGAAACTGCTGAGTTAATACTGAGGCTGTAAAAAGACATATATATATATATATATATATATATATATATATATATATATATATATATATATATATATATATATATATTGTATACAGAAAATTTTAGCTGAGACAAGTCATTGGTATCGTCTGTTTCAAACCCGATAATGAGGACCGTTTTAGATACCCATATCAAGCTCTCTTCAACCAATACTCACCCGAGTGAAATGAGTATTTGTTGAAGAGAGCTTGATATGGGTATCTAAAACGATTTTAATTATCAGGTTTGGAACCGACGGTACCAATGACTCATCTCAGCTAAAACTTTCTGTAAGCAATATATATATATATATATATATATATATATATATATATATATAATACGCTGTTATTTTCAGATTTTTCTTATAATTGAGCACTCTGCTTGATGTCTTAAAAAATATATATATATATAATTATATATATATATATATATAATTATATATATATAATTATATATATATATATATATATATATGAGTTGTGTTTTAAGGATATGATAACTTAGTCTCGTAGAAAAACACTGTTGGGTACGAGACAAGGTGTAGAATATTTTGGGTGGATATATTTCTTAGTCCTCTTTTTTTCCTCTTCCTTTTTTCTCTTCTTCCTTTCTCTTGGCTTTGCTGTACTGCTGCTGATGTTGTTGGTCATGTGACTAATTTCTGTCTGTTGATTGATCTGCATTCCCGCGTTTTGTAATAAAATTCAAGCTGAAGTTGGCAGTTTGGAATGGACATTCGAAATGTGTTTAAATGCCTTCTTCTCTCCGTCTAAACAGGGCGTTAAAATGTTGAAGTGAACTCGTCTAAGTTACCTGACGAAGTTTATAATGTTGAAGTGATTGCGTCTAAGTTACCTTATGAATTCTTATTTCGCTGAGATAAAGTAAATATAGGAAATCTGTTGAGGACTTGGCAGATAACTATGTCGGATAAATACCAGCTTGGAGGAGAGAATATTTTATTCTGCAGAATATTTTTATTCTGACTCAAAAAAAGAACGAGGAAGTTTTTTACCGGACCTTTAGTCTCTCCGCAGAACGTTTAAATATGAAGAATTGTGTGCTTTTATTTCTTCAAAAAAATGAAGAAATAAATTCCTCGCTATTAAAGAACACTCTCGGAACATTATTTCAGATAATAAGTTATCTTTTTCAGCAGATATTTCAGCTAATCTTCTCGAGAGGACTTTTTGTAAGCATAAATTGCAAACAAATGGAACGAATTCTTTTCGATTTCGCTAAAAGTATTGCAACCTTTGAAAAAAGATCTACGTTAGCCGAAATCTCATATCACAGCAGTAAGTAATAAAAAAAGAAAAGCCTTCCCAACCTTTTTTTTCTTGTTGTCCTTTCTTTAGTTATCCCACAAAGACTTTCTTTGTAGCTGAGAGCAAAATATCAACAACAGCTAGTTAGCATTTTTCTGGCTTTAAGTTTTTCCTTTTCCTAATATAATTGTTTGTTTGTTTCTATCCAGCAAGTCTTTTCTCTTTTTTTGTTGTTTTTCTTTGTATTGATAACGTTTTTATGCATCGGAGTGACCTTCATTGGAAATGATGATAATAATTTCGACAACCGAAGTAACAGAAATAATGACAATATTTAAAGATTTCAATAATTTTCAATAATAGAATATTTATTTACCAACATAATATGTCGCACCAAGATGGCAGTGTGGTTTAATGTTTCTACATTTCCTAGGTATACCTTTTTATCAAGAAGAAACGAAATATGAGTACAAATAACCGATAGAGGATTTCATGTCTGTTCCGGGAGCCGGAATCTGGTCGTAGATATCAGTTTATATATATATATATATATATATTTATAATTATTTTTTTTACTATAATAATTAAATACCTACAGACACTAGTGTTTCATCCTTTCGGGATTCTTCAGTGCAGGGTGTCACGATTACTACCAGTCGAACGATTCGAACCCCGCGACATCTCTGGCTCGATTAGCGGAGGCCGTATCCATTCGGCTACCATTAATCGTGTGAAATAGCGTTGAATTTTAAACATTTTAATTTAAATGTTCATTACGTCAGACAGACAGTGATCAAATCGTTATACGACGATCTACGCATAAGAGCTAAATTGACCGACTTTTAATTCAACAGAAAGTGCTCAACGATAAGAAACGTATTTCTTAAAGATATATATATATATATATATATATATATATATATATAGTCATCGACATACAGTCCTGTTTCGTTGTATCACAACTCATCAGTGCCGCTAGACTAGCATCTCTCCCAAGCCAAGGATTGAACCTAGAACCGTCGTGTTGACAGTCGGCAGTTCTCCCACTCGACCACACAAAAGGAACGCCCGCAAATAACTCGTCGGAATGTCTATTTAAATAGACATCCGCCACCACTCTTACAGTGCTCAAACCGCCTATTTGTAAGCAAGCAAACAACAAGCGTTGCATTTTTCAGCCAATTAAGTAGCGGTGAGATTATTTACGACAGTGCTCTACCCAAAGAGGGGGGCTTAAATATATATATATATGAAACTTTAGTTTGTAATAGTGGATAAACAATATATGGTATATTATTATAAACGTACACACACACACACACACATATATATATATATATATATATATATATATATATATATATATATATATAATGAAAATATTTATTAAACCTAATACTTAGTACTTGTAATATTTATGCTCATTAAAAAGATTTTATTATAAAGCGATGGAATGAATAGTTAGCGTTTGTTTCACTTAACTCTTAAGCCGTGGTTTAACGAACTTGTCCGCCATTGAAGTAACCATTTCGCTGTAGAACTCTCTAGATGCCGAAATATTTCTTACTTTATTCCGCGGACCACTTGCCTTTGGAATTCACTCTCTGATACCTGTTTTCTCGACTGTGACAAAATGCATGAATTTAAATGTAATGTGAACAAACATATTCCTGCCCTATCCAGGTTTCCCCGATTTAAATATGGTCCTATCACTGTAGCCATGACGCACCAGTCCCAATGAATTTTAAAATGAGTATAAGAAAGTATTTAAATAAACGTTAATGTTATTGTTTAATAAGACGGACAGACAAACCGATGGAATTAGTTATATAGATGTTCGTAGCTAAAATCAACCGTCACACCAAGCAAGTATATTGTACTGGTGCGTCAGGGTTATTGTAAAAGAGCGAGATTAAAACGGGGCAGCCTGTGTAGAAAACAAGCAGTAGGGAGGGAATTCCAAAGGCAAGTGTAACTATGATAGTAGCTGTTAGAGAGGAAAATCTTCCGGCATCTAGGGACCTCTGAGAAGAAATGATTGCTTAGGGCTAACAAAATTAAATTCAAATGAGTACATAAAAAGATTATAGTTGAATAAGACAGACAAAAGCGACGGAATTTGTTCTAGTTTTATAGATGTTCATAGTTACAAATCACGGTCGCACGAGTTTGACAAAAAAAAAAAAAAAAACGCATGTGTGTAAAAGAAAACGTCAATTTAAATTCCGTGTTTCCGTCAACTCATCATTCGAAAATAAAAAAAGATTTTGTTCGTCGTTTTTGATAAAAAAAAAAAAAAAGATGAAGCGTTTTAAGTAATTATGGCTGCATAATCCCACCTTATAAAACCTATCGAATCTCTCTTAATCCGATCAACACGTTAATTCCTTACAAATCGTAACGATGTGAACGAACGGTTGTGAAAACTGCGATAAAGCTTCGTCTTTATTAAATACAATTCAAATATTGCGTAACATGTAAGCAGTTGGTTGCATTTCATATTCAATAGTTTTTTTTTTAAGGGGAGAATAAATTTTATAGATCTGACATGAAAAAGCAAATTAAAAAGATTAATTTATAACTATGGAGATTTCGATTTCAATAAACTCAATATATATATATATATATATATATATATATATATATATATATATATATATATATATGTATATATATAATATAAAGCTGAATGTGTGTGTGTGTGTGTGTGTGTGTGTGTGTGTGTGTGTGTGTGTGTGTGTGTGTGTGTGTGTGTGGTCACGAAAGGCTCCTATATGGTTGACTATTTTAAAAAACTGATTACATATAATGATAGAAGATGTATCGAGGATCAAGAATGGGTATGTTTGATCTGGCAGAACGGTGGTTCATAAAAATTGTGGGGTCTTCGTTCGCGCCTGACCCCCAAAGTATGGAAATAAAAAATGAAAAAAAAAACGTTTACAAGTGTTTTTGATATAGATGTAAATAAGAATACTTTGATAAGTATGTTTCAACTTAAATAGGGATGGTATAATAAAATTGTGGGGTCTGCGTTCGCGCCTGTACTCCATGGAAATATTGCACAAACTTTAACAAAGACTTTTCATATCTATTTGCGTAAGTATACTTTGATAATTATGTTTCAGTTTGAAGAAATATGGTATGATAAAATAATTAGGTGTTCATTCGCGCCTGACCTCCATAGAATGGAAATATGTCACAAAGGTTAACAAGTTTTTTTAAAAGGGGTGAGGGTCCACAATAACACCTTAACTTTAATCTTAATTCACGTTAGCTTTTATTCATTTTTTTTTAGTTGAATCATATTGTGTCGAATAAATTCACCTCATAAATTCACGTTCTTATTAAAGTGAAAGCCCCCCCCCCAAAAAAAAGAAGTCGGAACTTTAGACAATTCTCAACACAAATTTTGCATAACTCTGTGTTTTCCTTCCCCACTTGCACGTAGTACTCTTTCGAAAATAGATAAATAATAAAAAATAAGAACGTTACTTGTTATCGTGTCAAAAGAAGGAAAAAATTCTGCTCACGTAATTACGTGTCTTTTTAAAAACATTTGCATAACCTTTTTATTTTATTTATATATCTGTTTAAGCGGTTTTTTTTCAGTGTACTAGAAGGAATTCAGTTGATTAGAACCCTTTCTGCGTGTACTTTACATTACAATAGTACAATCCTGAATCTGACGGCGCAATACTACACCGTTCAATACTGTAAAACTGAAACGAAGCTGTTCTGCTTGAAAAGGGCGCCATTTTCTTCTTATTCATATTTATGTTGATTCTTTGCTTTAAAAAACTAAAGTAATTTCGTGTTTACTTTTTTTATATCCTATTTTGCTGTTTCGGATTAGTTTACTAAAGTAAGTAAAGCTTCATTATTTTTCAAAACTGTTTTTGTTTCTTTGTTTTTCGATATTTCAGCGATATTATTTAGTAAGAGTGTTTAGCAGAAAAACCAACAAACGACTACCCGATAAAATAAATATACAAGAAATAAATGTTACCGTAGTCAATAAAAGTTCAGTTCATGTTTTTTTTGTTTTGAAATAGTTTTTAATGCTCTTTACTTGAAATAATTTCAGTGAACCGAAATTAAAACGAAATTTGAGGTGATAACTACTTAAATGAATTTTTATATAAACTACACATGCCATAATCGAATATTCATCAAGCACAAAATAACGGAAAACATTAAAATATGTTTATAAATATTCCTTGCGTTGACGGAACTCTCTTAAATTGTTAACACATAATGCTCAGGTGCCCCTCCTTTAAATTGAAAACTGGGCTCTTCATTTCAAAGTCGCTGCCATTTGGATTTTTTAAACCGGTTCGTGAATTAAAAAAAAAAAAAAAATTTTCAAACTACTTAAAAATACAAACCAATAAATTTTTCTACCATAAAAGTGACTTTTATTGACTATGGTAACATTTACTTCTTGTATATTTATATTATTATATATATAACATTTTCTCTTTGTAAGGAAACATTATTTTGTTGGTCACTCTTGGCTACGAATGGAAACAAAGTTGATATATTAAATATATTTTTGCGAAAATTGTCTTTACTTTCATCATATTTTGTTTAGGGTAAAATTTTTGAGTATCAAAACCTATCTCTTTACGACCCCCTCCTTTTCATAACCTATCATACTTTCATCAATCACAGTCCATTTTCTGTAGGCTGTTTTTGAACCCAGTCAACGACGGGTACTTCTGCTAATATATATATATATATATATATATATATATATATATATATATATATATATATATATATATATATATATATATATATATATATATATATATATTAGGAGGGAGGCCCCGACATTGCCAGGGATTTTATGATGATCAAAGAATGTTTCACACTCCCATATTTTTAATGTCATCGAAAATGATGAATTCGACTATTTTTCAATCGAGTCGATTGATTGTCTGGTCTAGGTAGGGACCCATCGCGCTGTGCATCGGTAGAATGATTCACATGTTTTCTCGCAGTGTGCGTGTATAAAATAATACCTCGATACAGCTCATGTTAAGTGAGGGCGAAATCGATTACTTGATTTTTTTTTTTTACTTTTAATCATAAATTAAAGTTACATCAAGCCTTCTATGTATAATTTCAGTAATCAAATTTATATATATATATATCACTCCTAAATTTCAACCTCAAAATATCAGGCGAGGGGACCGTCACTACTAAATTCTACCGAAAAGCAGCCAGCCGAAGTATATTTCTACACTAGAAGTCGGCCCTCCTTACTAAGGCCATTATCGGATATGCAAGGAATGAGACCATCCGAATTCAAAACATGTGCAGCAAGCCTAAAGACAAGACAGAATGCACAAAACAGTTCCACCAGGTCCTAGAGACAAACGGATACCCTAGCACTGTCATCAAACACCTCGGGAACACGAGAAAATGTGTAAGAAGCTTCCCCACCAATATCTGCTTCCTTAAAATGCCCCATCTCAGCGACAAGATCACAACGGCTATCCGCAGGGCTATCAGAAGGGAGGGTCTCAATATGCAACTAGCCCACTCCGGACAATCCCTTAGACAGCAGCTTTCTAAACGCAAGCACAATGAGGACCCACCACCGTGCACACTGGCAAATTGACCCGTATACCCCGCAACCATATGCCACCGCACACATTTAGTCTAAAAACTAGAATGCTCTGCATGCGGAAAATTCTACGTGGGCAGCACCACAAGACCCCTACACATAAGAATCAAGGAACACACACAAACACAAGCATAATCATTCCACAAATATCTCAACACCTGCAGAATACTAATATATCTATTAAAATAGATATTTTAACCACAGAACGCAATATTCGGAATCTTCCATAACGGAATCATTACTAATATCCAAATTACGGCCAGAACTCAACAACAGACTGGAGATTGGATCATCATTCGTTATAAAACTTTACATACGGCTCCCACCAAAGACTTACCATTACAACCTTAACCCATTAGAACAGGTACATCACTGCACACCGCTCATACACCAACTCACAGTCCAGACAGGGCCTTACTACAAGCCCCTTCCCATATAAATTATATATAAAAATAAAAGAAATTAAATAAGTAAAAAACAGCAATATAATAATAAATAGCTGAAGTAACATAAACCAATTTTTAAAAAAATCTTTTGATTTAAGCTAACCCACCTATTCAAACCCAAATAAACGCTAACAATAAACACAAATAAATTAATAAACAAATAATAATAAAAAATTAAATAGAAATCTATAACCACTTATAGTTTTATTAAAATAAATAAATTAACAATTCCCAAGGAATGTCAATCCAGCGCCCCCCTTCCCAGCTATCTTCCTATTCCTGACAACCGCACCCCTAACCTAAACACCCCAACAGCCGACTGAGAGCGCCCCATCTCGCACCCCCTCCCTTCCTCTCTCACATCCCCCTTCTACTTCTCTCCTCAAAAGCTAACCCGTACCAGTACTTGTGTGACCTAGATACACCAAGTCATTCCACTGAATATGCTAGGATGTTAATAAATTAAACAAATAAAGAATAATACAGAGCAGCAAAAAAAATAATAAAGACAACAAAATAGACATAGAATATACAAATTTTTTTAAAAGCTTACGCTAAAGCAACAAGTTATAACCTAAAAATAAAATAAATAAAATATATATATATATATATACAAAAAAATTTTTATAAAAGATGGAAAAAAATATGTTAATTACCTAAAATAAGCCATACATAACTCTCCTCCTTTCATTTGCTCCGAGGCTCCACACAGCCATTCAATTTCCGCTCCATTATCTAGCATGCTTTGAATCGATCTGTCACGTCTACCATTGGAAAAGGGAATTTTTTCCGAAATTATTATGGATATTGTCGCAGACATAACAAGTAAGACATTTTTATTTAATACAACTGAATAAATATATGTATATATAGACATATATGTATGTACTTATTGATTTGTAAATCGCTACTTGTGTTCGTCTTCTTTCACCGGCACCGACTATATCTTTCCTCGCATTGTGATAGCCTTCTAAATCTTTACTATATATACATACATATATATATATATATATATATGCTGTATAAACAAAACCAAGACTTCATAAAAAGATATTGATAGCAATAGAAAGTGTATTTCATTTTAAGTTACAATTGTTTCCATACCAGTTCGACAATTTCAAGCATTATGGCGTTTGAAAATTTTCACATAACCCAGCTTTTCTTCACACTTCTTGAATAAAAACACTCTTGACAATAGAACATTTTTTAAAGAAAATTCCCTTAACGGAAAAGGGGCATGTGAAAAAAACACATTTACCCTGGAGGCATCCTCCGTGAAAAAAAAAATAATTTTGCTTACACAGTATATTAATGCTCAATTATGAAATATGATAATTTTATAGCTTACCCTTTAAGTCATCTCTCTTTGGCTTAAAACTTATTATTATTATATGAAAATTTACTGAATTACTCGAACCCAGTAAAACCCAGTATATTACATACAAGTATATATATATGTATATATATATATATATATATATATATACATATATATATATATATATATATATATATATATATATATACATATATATATATATATATGATATCTCCACATTATCTTGCATGTTATCTTCACGTTGGTACACCTATTTCCACATTAAATATCTCCGACTCTCTATATCTATATCAGCCTCCGATATCACCACCCAAGTTTATTTATTATGACATTGGATATAGTCATCCCAGCCTGTTTATTCCTATATCTGATATCATCTGTGTATCTTATTGTTATACCTGCCTCTGATATATCTACCCGGAGTAAGAATTTCTACATCTGATATCGCACACCGGTTTATCAGTTCCTACATTTTATATATTCGCCCAAATGTATCCATTACTATATATAATATCTGTACTAAGATTTAGCAGGACCCATATACCGGCGTTGCCCGGTGGAAGTATGTTCCCCACCCCACCTGTAAAAAGAAAAAATTAAACTACGGTTGTTAGTGGGAGCCACTTATGTCCATAAAAATAGCGGGCATTGGCGGCCGTGGCCAAAATGAATGTATCGTGGTGAAGTACCGATGCATTTTATATATATTTATGTATTGAAATGTTTAGCTTCCAAATAATAGCGTCTTTTATATTATTTTATATTATGATTTGTTCCTTTTTCGGCATAATAATTTTTAAAAATGCAACTGTTTGAGAGCTAAATTCTTCAATTTAGCCACGGGTTAGCATGTTCAATATAGCCATATTAAACCTCCGTATTTTGTCTTTATCAGTATAATAATGAAAAGCAAATATTTGGGAGTTAATCTCTTCAATTTCATCGCAAGTTAACGTGTTCAATATAGCCATATAAAACTTCCATAGTTTTTCTTTATCGACTAACTTCTTCAATTTAGTCACGAGTTATCATCCTCAATATAGCCATATCCTCTATATAGCATTAATGAAGGTAATGATCAAGGTTCAAAAAAAGTTAAATTGGTTGTTTTTCATAGCTTTTCACATTCACAATAATTTGGCAATATTTATAGGTTTTTCTGATAATCTGTAAACGAATAGCACATGTAAAATTGTCGCTGATAAATAGTCTTGCCATGAGCCAAACAACCCGCCACGTGCGTTGTTTGGCTGGCAGTCGGAATGCATAACGTTTTTTTTAATTTTTTTTTGCGACAATTGTACATGCGGTATTCAGTATCACATTTTTTTGTTTTTGTTTTTTTTTTTACATTTTCACCCCAAACAAGACACATTGCCACTTTGATGTAGGGAGTTACTATCATGGACATAAGCTACAGGGGTACTATGTAGGGAGTTGAGCAACAAGATGTCGGTTCACGTTGTCAGTACAGTTGGAGTAGAAGGCTCTCTTACACCGAGGGATCTCTACTGTGAAGGGGTGGGATTTAGCTGCTTGTCGGGTTTGTTGAGGGTATTTACGTCGAGGGGGTACAAGTGCTTGCAGTTCGTCGGAGTATTCACCGTGAAAATACTTGTCAAACAGGCAGAGGGATGCAACATTTCATCGATGGGACAGAGGCTGCAGTTTAGCTGATAGTTGAGGACCTATCAGATTGGCGACTCTCTTTTGAACCCTGTCTAGGAGTGAGAGACTAGTAGCAGATGCACCAACCCAAATATGACAACAATACTCCATATATGGGCGAATGGTGTCCTTATAGAGGTACAGGATACTATCGAGTGTTAGTAGCTTTCTAGCACAGTAGTGAGAACCTACCTTCTTCAGAGCGGTCCTGGCAATGATCTCAAGGTAACTGTTCCAACTCATGTTTCCTGTGAACGTTAGGCCGAGGAGTTTAACAGAAGTACTTTCAGATAAAGAGTCATTGGCCATTGCTATTGGTGGTAGAGGTGGTTTCTTGTAATTATTGAAGAAAACAAGTTTAGTCTTTGCAGTATTGAATGTGAACATCCATTTTTGTCCCCATTCCACTACAGATTGGACGTCATCTCTAGTGTGTCTGCTATTTCCTTAGATATGTGTTCATTTGTTTTCCTATCGTGTCTGTTACAGAGCGTGGTGTCATCAGCATATATACCCATCTCAGAGACAATTTTGTCAGGGAGGTAATTTATGAATATTAGGAATAATAGAGGTTCAATGATATACCCCTGAGGCACTCCCGCATTTATATCATATTGTTTAGGACAACTTTGATTTTTCTCTTATCTAAGAAGGATTTAATTAATATTAAGTATTCGCCCAGTGATACAGTATGATCTAATTTTCCTGAAAAGACCCTCATGCCATACCCTGTCAAAAGCCTTAGATATATCTAGAGCTACCGCTCTACCCTCCCCAGCTTTGTCCAGTGAATGGTATATACGTTCAGTTAGAATATCTGCTGTTGAACGGGCTTGCCTAAATCCATATTGTTGGTCGGTCAGAAGTTTAGAATCTTTAAGATGATGAACTAGAGCTTGGTTAATTATGGACTCAAATATTTTGGCGAAAAGTGGGAGGAGGTTAATGGGGCGATAATTTAATGGGTCATTTCTTTCGCCAAAATTCTTGAAAACTGGTACCACAGAAGTGGTTTTCCAGCAGTCAGGAAAGCAAGATTCATTTAGGCATTTGTTGTAAAGTTTGGAGAGAACTGAAGATACTTAGGCGGAGCACTTTTTTAATAGCACAGCTGGGATGAGATCAGGTCCACATGCTTTTGAAGCGTCAAGATTTTTTTTATGATAGCATGTACCTGAGAAGGGGTGATTTTCAGATCGTTTAGTGTGGCGTCTGTCTGCAAAGGAAAGTCAGGCAGGTGGGGTAGCAGGTTCCAGTGTGGATGTTAGCCTTCTCGGTTGCTGAGCAAACAACCTCATGGCTGTTGGATAGTGGGAGAATTGTTGATTGCCCATTATTTACTACACTGTTGCAGATTTTCCAGAAATCACGGGTTCCTAATTTCTGTGCTTCAATGCGTTTCTTGGTGGTTTCAGTAAGTTCCCTCTTAGCTGTCGCTATTTCTTTCCTACAATTACTGGCTTCTATATACATCTGTCTGTTTGAACTGGACTTATGTCGGTTATATCTGCGGTACGCATGCTGCCTTTGCGCAATGGCAGCTTTACAATCAGAAGTTAACCATTGGGGAGAGTGGGGCTCGCTATAACATTTCTGCGTGGGAACGTGTTTCAATTGCAGTTTTGCACCATTCGGTAGTCTAATTTGCGCACTGTTTAGCAGGAAGAGAAAAGATATTTCCCCATGGGACATCTCTGATAAGATCTCTGATGGCTTCCCAGTCAGCCTTTTTATAATATCTCATTGTTTTTAGCAATGGCTCTTCAGTTTTGGGTCTAGAGTTTAGGGCGATTTCAACAATTATCACTGCATGATCAGCATCCCAAGTGGGCTGTGGGCATTCGTTATACAATTATCGGGGACTGTGGTCAGAAACAGATCTAGAAGTGATGATCTGCTGGTCTGGGAAACGGGTTGGAAACATAACCATCTGTGATAGGGAATGAGATATAGAGAAGCTATGTTTTTTGCTACCAGTAGCGCCTGTGTAAGTAGAGAAACAAGCCAGTTTCTGTGGTGGAAACTGAAGTCACCAAATACATGCACTTGTGCGCTAGTGTCGAGGGAAAGTGCTGTATCTATGCTGTCAGAGACTTTGTTTATTAGGGTTGTTACGACGTATCCCAGCCCTAGTGGAGACGGTAGAGATGGGTGACGTAACGAAATATATATAAAAAAAAATAAAGTTTCCTAGGTTTCTTGATAATACGTTGTTATGGGAATGGGATAACGGTCTCGAAGACAACAATAAAATGAAATGTACTGGACAACGAAATCACATGAGAAATAACGAGGACAAGTATCGTCGAAAAATTAAGAAACTTTCATTTATATAAAAATAAAATAAAATTCAAGAAAAGAAAAGAAAATGAAATATGTCTAATTAAATGAAATGATTTAATGATTCAAATTCTACCGAGATAAAAATATATCAACAGTCAACTTCACATAAAACAAGAAATCGTCTGCTCAATTAGATACAGGTTCGAGGGTAAGAGAGAGATGTCGGAGAAATGAAAGTTTTTGTTGAAAAACTCACTCAATGTCCTTTGAAATTTGACCTTTCTTTTGTCTGTATATATATATATATATATATATATATATATATATATATATATATATATATATATATATATATATATCCTGTAAATTGTTTATATTTGATTACGCGCGCGCAGGTTACTTTTCATATTTTTGTCCTTCGGATTATTTATGTTTCATTACGCGCGTGCGTGTTAATTACTCCAAGTATTTGTTTCTGAAGCTCATCGAAGCCCTTGATTTATAGTAAATATTTCGCTGCTCCTTGGACTCTTCCTTCACTGGGTTCATTCTTTTCTTCAGTCAATATTCTAACTTTGGCCGCTGATCAAAACAGATTTTTACCGTCGCCGCCAACGTCGGCTGGTGTCGTTGATATTTATCTCCGCGACGCCGCTGCCGCGCTGCCGTCGCCTTTCGCTGGTTTCGCCACCCCGACCTTCGCTGACTTACATCTTGTCGCTTTGAAGCACGAAGCTCCACTGACTGTTGACAACTTTTTCAGTCCCCTCTCTCTCTCTCTCTCTCTCTCTCTCTCTCTCTCTCTCTCTCTCTCTCTCTCTCTCTCTCTCTAAACGGTCTATCTCTTTCTCTATACAGTTTATATATCTCTATATACGGTTTTGTTCTCTCTATCTTTTCTCTTCTCTCTTTCTCGTCTATCAGCTTTCTTTTCTCTTTCCTCTTCCACCCTTCGTTCACAGTATCTGTCTCTTCCTTTTCCTCTTGCTCGCAGGCCTCCTCCTCCCCTTTTTTTTCTGTTTTGTTTACAAAATGTAAACGAGCAGACGAGAATGCAACTTTTGGCGCAAAGAATACACAGTAAATAAAATATAGTGAAAATATATCTCCTCGCGGCTAAAAATCAATAAAATAATAAATTATACATTTTAATAAATGTATCACAGGGTACAATCCTGTGTCGAGGGAGAGGCGTAGAGAAAATAAAAGTAGCTAATGCTATATTGCATGTTAAGTCTAAAGCACATAAAGCTTAATTGTCGTTTCTCTAGTCAAGGGGGGGGGTAACGAATATAGACTCCAAGTCCGTGCATATGTTTGTCAGAGTCCTTACGGCAGAGTGGGAGATATCCAGGCATGTTAAAGTAGTTAGAGGGGAATGGGAGCTGTTTGTTAGTCTCACTTAGTGCTAAGCTATCCGGGGTGTTTGTTAGGAGAAATGCTTCAACATCATCTACATTAGTTCTAAGCCCACAAATGTTCGTAAATGCAAGCCTCAAAGGAGGAGGCAAGCCTGGTTTAATTTTTTTTATTGTACTGTCATTTTTTTTAAAGAGTTTCAGTTTAGATAAGGTTTAAAGTCAGAAAACAAGATCGACCACTGAGTGTTTCTGTCGAATAATATCGGAAAACATATAAAATGTCGTCACATCGCGTTGAAAAGAGAAAATAATTAACGAATACATTTCCTTATTTTCTTAACTTTTTTTTTTGTTTGATTTAAAAAAAAGTTTAGGAGAAATCTTAATATAAACGACGCAAATACTTCGGAGCTAAACTCTCCAATATATAAATATATATCAAATGCGACGGTTTTAAACAGAACACATCTACACGTAGTGTGTTTAATATTGAAAAACTCGAGAAACTGTAATTTTGTTGATATTTTTACTAAGACTTCGTCGTAGTCGCCGTCGTGATAAAATTATTAACAAATTCATTTCGGTATTTTGTTAATTGTTATTTTTTTTTTATTATTATAAATCTCAGCTATCTGTTTAAATGTATGTATGTATGTATGTATGTATGTATGTGTGTATGTATGTATGTATGTATGTATGTATGCCTAAAAATTTCGATAAAGGTGACGGATTTTCACGGGATTGATACCGTATTGAAGTACGACCCTTCGGACGACAAATATAGAAAAATTGGCTAAAAACATTAATTCCTTCATCCTCAACTGGGCACTTTTCTAGAAGGAGGGTCGCTTTTTTCGCCGATAGTTTTGAAAGTCATCCCCTCCTGGAGTTAACACTTGATTCCATTACGATTTGAATTTATATTCGAGGATAAAATAAAATACGTACCAGGTGCGGTTGTGTTATACCGGCCTTTCTATGCATAAGGGAAATTACACCGGTTCTCACTATATATATAGTGCGAGTAATGTCTAGTCTACACCGTGTGAGAAGGAGCGACAATACTCCACTGCCTAGCAGAGTGGTAGTCAGTTATACCCGTATTCCTACCTTTGTACCTGTGATGTTAATACACTTCGTTTGTGAAACCAACCTCGACTTGATTTTTTTTCTTTTACTATTGTGTTACGACACAACAGATTGTCGACGACAGAATCGAAACGATATCACTGCAAAGAATCACCAAAGGAACAAAGGAAAATTCTAGAAGCAACACAGTTAACGAAAACAAACGAGAATCATAACGCATTCTCGCAAACGGCTGCGTGAAACGCCACTGAAAACTTCAATTATGAACCATAAGAAAATGTCACTTTTGCTTATTTCTATAGGAGATATAAGGATATTTTTGTCTCGGATTGCGGTACATGGACAGACGCTAAAAAAGTTAGGCTTTTGTTAAGAAAATTGGGGACAGCCGATCATACAAAGTTCGTGAATTTTATTCTCCCAAAAAAGACCAGTAAGTTGAACTTCTAAGAGACAGTTACACTACTAGCAGAACTGTTTCTACAAAAACAGCTCTTTTTTTCACGGGAGATATAAGTGTATGAATGTCACTAGAAGAGAGGAAGACGGCTACACTAAACCTCTGGGTTTAACCGACTTACTTCAAATGAGGAAATACCATGAGAGTATGAAATTCTCAAGCGTTCCCCAGTCGCATGTATATCCGCGTTAGGGGAGATAATGACGTTAGATTTTTGCAATTCTTGCAGGGAGGTGTCGACATCCCCCTACATACAGCGCCTGGAATTCCCGTTGGTCACCCATCTGGTACTAACCAGGCTCAATGTTGCTTAACTTTGGTGATCTAACGAGAACTGGTGTGTCAACGTGATTATGCCGTACTACTTATTTCATGCTGACGTGTGTTGAATACAAAATGTTCCTTAGTATTTATTTTTTTTTTATTTTGTTCAAATGGAAAAAAAAAACTTACTCGTTTTGCAATAGAAGCGTCATATAATTTTTTTGTAAACAGCGTTGGAGGAATTGGTAATTAGTGTTGGGACGATTAATCGGAATCAGGATTCGAAATAATCGGAACTTTTGGGGGGTATCAAAATCGGAAAAATCTATATTCCGATGCCAAAAACGATTCCTTTAATTATCTTTTTTTGTTTGATTTTGTTTTTAAACAAATCTTCCACTGCTGGTAGTAATAATAAAATAATAAATATCTATTGATTTAAACTTCTAGTAAAACTTCAATATATAGATCACTCAGAAGTGTGTTTTTACATTTGAGAAAATAAATGCATATTTAACGTGTGTTTTTACGGTAAACCATTTAATAGTTGAATATTTAGAGATTTTTAAATAATCGGAATCTGAATCGGTAATTGTATCAGAAAAATATTGGAATCATCCCATCACCAGTAATTAGTTCTATTAAAATATATAAGAATTATATATATTATATATTATATTATATCGCGTACAGGCGGATGTGTTTGAATTATACACGTACAGGCGGATGTGTTTGTAAGCTTGCAAAATGGTGAAATATAGAAGGAAAGGTTATCACGCACCGACCTCGGAAGAAATGTGATGTCAGTCGATGCAGCAGCAAAAATTCAAAGAATCCAGACATTTCATAATTATTTTCACTTCTTTTTCCATATGAAAAAAAAACTATTTAACTATTATAAATTAAAGCAGATATCATTACCAATATTTACTGCTCATAACTATATTTGCTGCTAGTTAAAAAGATGGCATCCTGTCCATTACAACGATAATTTGTTTCAAAATATGCCCGCTACTCGGACAATATTTCTAATCGGATAAAGTATTTTCTGAAAGTACATTTTTTATTGTAAAGAACATGATACAAAAAAAATAATTTTAAAAAAATTGGCTACGTAGAATAAAATAGAGATTTGTCAACAGCGCTGCTATTGAGGTTCAATTCGAAAAATCAAACGGACAATTATATATATGAAGCTCACAGAATTAAGCAGCACTAAGCAATACATCTAAAAAATATCAGAAACTGGTTCAGAGTTTCGCAATTTTGTAACCTATATACCTCAGTAAGTAATAGAGATATTCGTTTGGGGTTTAAAAAATAAAGTATAACAGCTAAGCTATCAAATCATGTCACGTTCATTTCAACAATGATGCAATCATGATTATTGTGAGAACGGTGACAATGAATTTATTATTGCCTGTAAACATTAATAAAATTTAATAAAGTTAAAGAAACAGGACAAAAATGTTTTACTGTACTTACATTGCTTTTTAGTTATTTTGTGCTGATGTTGGTGCCAACATAATCCATGAATGCGTTACGATCATCCGGATCATTAGCGTCATAAGATTCTTCACTGACAACCACAGTTGTTTTGTGAGGTCGGGTTTTCTTCCATGTCTTGACAAAGAGATTTTTATTCATCTAAAACACCGCAGAGATAAGAGGCGTGTGAAGGGAATACAAAGGTGAGCAGAGCCTTCACATCAGCTAGTTTGTATTTTTTAGCATGTAGAGATGTTCAAATGACAATGTGCCTTGTTTGGGGTGAACGTGAGTAAAAAACAACAACAAAAAAAAAAACAGATCATATATTTGAGGCCCCAGAATCATACGGCACTCAGCGCTATTACAGAAAAAAAGAAAAAAGTCAGAAAACTTTTTCAAAGTTTCGCGACATGTAACCCGTGTATCTCAGTAACTAATATTCGTTAAGGGTTTTATTTAAAAAATCAAGTGTAACAGCTAAGCTATCGCATCATGTCATGTTCATTTCAACAACGGTGTAATGATGGTAATGTGAGAATGGTGCTGGTAAAAATGATAGTAAAGTTTTATTAAGTTAAAAAAAAAAAACAAAGTTTTACTGCACTTACATTGCTTCTTAGTCATTTTGATGCCAACATAATCCATGAATGCGTTGCGATCATCAACGTCATCAGATTCTTCACTGACAATCACAGTTGTTTGTGAGGTCGAGTTTTCTTCCATGCCTTTACCAAGAGCTTTTTGTTCATCTTGGACACTATGGAGATAAGAGACATGTCCAGGGCGTACAAAGATGAGCACAGCTTTCACATCAAGGCAAGCATCAAGTAGTGGAACATAAAGACAGCAGTCGCCTTCATAAACATTGGCGTTTGACTGTGTTGGCAGGTGCATTCTGTAGTATCGACCCGCGTTTACATTATTACATATATATTTTCTTTCGCTTATAAACGAATTCTCCCCAACATTCTAATTGATTCTACTCTTATGTTTCGTTTCCATGCTTGTCAAATTTTGAAATCTTTGAATTCAAAAACAGCTTTTTGTTACGGTATTCTTATTTTTACATTTTTTTTTCTTTAAGATAATGCACGCACATATTTTTCTTGGATTTTATAGACTTGTAAAAGGTGAACGCTTTACCGAAATGACACATGAATTAAACAAAGCCTATTTGACATTTGTGGGGATGTTTTAGTATTGGTTCATACTGTTTTATCAGGAGAGATGTTGAACTCGAGAATCTTTTTGTCGAGATCGGGAATCTGCACGGAATCTCGAACGGAACCTTTATTTAATATACGAAGGTAGCTTACTCTCATTCCGTCAGCCATGACTGGACAGAAGTCTTAAGTAATCCACAATTGTATTCTTTAGTATCGCCCGCACTGATTACTGAGTCGTTAATCTCCAAACGAGTGTAACTTTAAAACTAATTCATCCACTATGCGACAGGTTTGAAGAAGGTCGGAAGTTTCATCGACGAAAACGTTGTGAAAATAATGCTCAAGATGAGAACACAAATTCGAAAAATCCAAATAATCTTTAATACACGTTTTTGTTGGATTCTACATACATGTAAAATGGAGGACGCTTTATCGAAACGGCATGTGAATTAAACAAAGCCTATCTGACATTTGTGGAGTGGGGATGTATTAGCATTTGTTAATACTGTTTTATCAGGAGAGATGTGTATTGGACATAAGGTTTAATAGAAAAAAGGTAAAGGTCAGTAAGGATTTCGTCCTCTGAAGCTTAATGCGTTAAGTCTGTTACCGTAGAAAATGTCGACTTTAGATTAACTTTTTCTTCCTCCCATTCACTAAACAACAAACAACCAGGTTCTATTGGAAATTTTCAATTGTTCTTTACTGAAACTATTCATTTTATCAAAGCATACTTCGATATAGATGCTAACACATGTGACCTTAAATATTGATCTCTAGTTGGCTATCATAACTAAGATCGACGTGTTGCGGTCGTGAAATTTTGATACCGTCTCCACCTTATTCAGTAATGTTTAACAGGTTAGGAGTTGTGTGTGGAAATCGCTCTAGACAAAGCATTGAGCTACTTGTGTAACGTAACCGTTATGCTCGAACCGTGTTTGTTACAGTTCAAACATCCTTCGGGCTCCATGCCTTCCGGCACCGTCGAAAATGAACAAAAATCCAACTTTGCTTTTATTTCTTTTTTTAACACAAGTCGTTTATTACCGTTTTCCGTTTTCGGCGGGTTTTTAATAGTATTTTGTATAGTTTTTTATTTATAACACCTTTTTCCAAACTTACGGTGTTAAAGAGGGTGTGAGACGCCATCTTGAATTTTCGAATACATCGGTAAACACTGTATGTTTTTCGAGCTGAATAAATATGTTACATTGAATAAAAACACGAAAAATATATCCAGTTTGGCAGAAAAGTAACTTATCTTGCCTTTGATAACATTTATTTGTTATATATTTGTTTTTTGACAACTTTTTCGAATCTATGTTTACAGTAATACAAACTCAAACTTCGGAGGTTGGAATCCCCCCCACCCCACCTAAAATGTACTTGGAAAAATCGATTTTATAGTGAGATTTAAGAATGGTTAGTCGAAAAAAAGGTGAAAAACAAAACAAATAATTAATAAATAATTGTTACCAAAGGCAATAAATGCTACTTTTTTTACTTACATTGAATATTTTCAAGCGCTTTTCTTTATTTTTTAATAATCTAATGCGGGTGTGTGGGTGCCAAATACCTCCAGATTTTCTAGAATTTCCCGCTAGATTGTAAACGAAATCTCCAGATATAGCAGGAAAACCGCTAAATTGTAACACTGGTCACGTGACAGGAAGCGGTAATAAATAATTGTCCCTAAATAAAAAGATAGCCTCTCAGTACAAAGAAAAACACCTATTTATCATAGAAAAATTAAGTATAATGTTATAATTAAAAAGAAATATATAAAAACACACATGGATATAGTAAACATATACCAAAACGTGGAAGCCATCCGTCCAGTGGTTTTTTAGACAATTAATTCCGAACGAACCAACATTTACATTTTTATATATATAGATATATATATATACATATATATATATATATATATATATATATATATATATATATATATATATATATATACATATATATATACATATATATATATTTTTTTTTTTACACAGTGATCACCACTTATCAAGGCCCGGAAGCCACTCAGGGATAAGGGTTATTGCAAGTACATTACGTTAGTGTGGAGATTTGATGAAGTGTTTACTTAAGGGGGCGGTTCATTAGGAATTTGTTAACATTGGACTTGAAGACATCCAAGTTGTAGTCCGGTGGGAAGCAGGCAGACGGAACAGAGTTCCATAGGCCTGCAGTTCTAAGAAAGAAGCTTTGTTCATGGAATCCGCGTTTTGATTTAGGCACAGATAAAGAGTGGGGGAAATTTTTCACAGTGGATTCAGCTAGACGGGTGTTTTTCATGAAAGATTGGCGAGGGGGGACCAGAGATTGGAGTTCAGATGAGCACCTGCCATGGAAATAACGATAAAACAAGGATAGGCTCGCAACGTCTCTTCTGTGGGAGAGAGGTTGCAGGGTAGAGAAAAGGGCATCCCCCACTAAACCACGAAGTCTATTTTGTACTCTGTCAAGGCAGGATAGGCTGTTTTTAGCAGCTCCTGCTCAGATATGGCAACAGTATTCCATCCTTGGACGTACTTGGCTTTTATATAGATAGAGAATTACATCAGTAGTGAGATATCTTCTGGAGCGGTAGAAGGATCCCACCATCTTTCCAGCGACCTTGGCAACAGACTTGATGTACGTGTTCCATTTCAGATCAGGAGTAAAGGTCAAACCCAGAAGCTTGTCAAAACAATATACATATATATATATGTATATATATATACATATATATATGCATATATATATACATATATATACATATATATATGCATATATACATATATATATACATATATATACATACATATATATATACATACATATATACATATATATACATATATATATACATATATATATACATATATATATGTATATATATACATATATACATATATATATACATATATACATATACATATATATATATATATATATATATATATATATATATATATATATATATATATATATATATATATATATATATATAAACTGGATTTTAGTAGGGTTTTTTTTTTCAATTTATTTGTTCATAGTCCAACTGGTTAAACAGTTAAGCACTGACTACTATGTTCGTCTGTCTGCACTTTTCTCAATAACTACGCCTGGGAATTTTTTCAAATTTTGTACAAACATTAAACATGATATGAGAAAAAAAAAGTAACAGAACGGATTTTCCGGGAAAACTCTGATTGCACCCTAGGGGTGCCTTTCGGGTTAAAATGGCTTAAATTGACACTTTTTTGCTTATTAAAAAAAAATGTCTTGGATTTTTATAGAACCTTTTGAAAACTTGTAACTAACTGATTTCTATATAAATTTGTTTGTCTATACTTCGTGATGACCCTTGGGTGTGCCCCAGGGGTTCTTTTAGGGCTAATAAAAGCACTCCATTTTTGGGACTATTTTACCATATATGCCCAAAAATATTTAGCAGTTTTGCATGCAAGTTTTTCTATTAAATTCACTGAATTGCGAATGAGTATTGACCAAACATGGCAGACAATTGCTTAATCAACAAATAACTGTTACCAAATGCAATGAAATCTTTTTACCTATCTACCTAATTTATGTATTTTTAAAGCGTTTTATTATATTTTAATAATTCGTCAAAATTTTTAACTGCATTATAGTTACATTTTCAACATGGTGCAATCGGACATATAGAAATAATCCACTTTGTCATGGCCGTTCTTTTAGTATTCTAATTTGATTTATTCGAACTACCATTATCATTATTGTATTATTATTAGCATTTATTATTCGCAGTGACCTACTGTTTATAAATTTAGTCAACAAATAACTGTTACCAAAGGCAATAAAATCTTTCTACCTATATGCCTGACTACTATATTTCAACAACACAAATATGTACTTATTTCATTGGTTCGATTCCTAGAAATTTGGAAACCTATGCCAGGTGGAGTTTGTTTTGTGATTTTTTTTTAAATGTTTGCTGAAAATGTGTATTTTTTCAGCAACTGGGTGTGTCATTCTCGCTTCTCATTTTTATGTTACTTTTAGGTTAGACAAATGTGAGTGCTGTTGCTGTACGACTTGTACTTCAACACACACACACACACACGTATATATATATATATATATGTGTTTTTCTTCCTTGATCTTTCTTATTTATATTTATGTCTCGGCAGTAGAGTGAAAAGCATACCTTGTTTTTCTTTTATTAATATTATTGGATTTTTTTTTCCTTTTTTCCTTGTACACATTTTTGTGAATTTTCCATTTCGATTATTATGGACCATCTTCTTCCAATTACGGGATTTTTGGATTTTACTTGTGCAAATGTAAATTCAATTAACTTTCTGGAAGTTATATATTTGGATTTTACCGTCACTGGATTATTTATCTTCCACCAGACTATCCATTCATGTGTAATCGCCTTTTTCTTCACCATATTCCCTCTGCTTCACTTTTTTGTTTTCAAGTAAGATCTTTGACTTACTCGTTGTTTCATCAAATACTTTTGCATGCAAAATCCGATCCCGCATTTTGCTAATTCCTACCCTCTGATGAGAAGGAAAGTATTTCTTCGAAACTCCGCGGATTAAGGACTATCCACTTATCTAGTATTTCCTTTTCAGATTAAATATGTTTTTAACTCATTTCAAAGTGTTTTTTTAACATGTTTTATTAACTGTTTGCTCGTATATTTATATATATATATATATATATATATATATATATATATATATATATATATATATATATATATATATATATATATATATACTTCAGAATAGTTTTTTTTAACAATCAGTTGGTATGGAAACCTGTGATTATAAGGTTTACAAAATATTACTGGCGATAATATTATGTAAGTTATCCCATCTAAATAAGAATTGCTCGATATGCATGATAGAGCAGATAAATTAAATTCAATTGTGATTCAATGAATTTCAAAAAACCCTTATTGAAATGAAGTGGTTGAGTTTCATATCAAAGAATTTTTATTATTCTAAGCAAGACAAAGAATACTTTAGAATATTAATCCCCTTAACCTATAGGTCTCGATGTCTCATCAGAGGAGAGAAAATATTAGCAAATATTTATAAAGGTATGTACCCTATTTGCTAAAGTCAGTGAGACATGGAAAGTCAAAGTCAACATAATTAATTTATCAGAAGTTCTGTAGCAAGAGGATTTGAAGAAAAGGATATGAAAATTGTAGATCCAGATTGCTTGGTAAAAATCCATGGTAGGCGTTCTTTACAGTAGTTGGGTAATAAGGTCCAAGTTATATATTGGGTAATCCGCATAGCTGTGTAGATGTCCGAGACTGTAGATCTGAGATATTGGAATTGATGGACTACATCTAAGCAATGCCCATTCATAGTGATGATGAGAGATGATGAGGTTTCTTGGTTCGTTTCTTCTGATGGTGAGGTTGAATTCTTTGCAAAACCTGTCCATGAGTTTTTGAAATCCTTCTTCAATGTGAGATGCTACTACCGCATCATCAGCAAACAGTCTCTGATGGTAACTTGTTGGACTTTGGTCCTGGGCCGAAAGCAGTTGATGTTGAAGAGGTGGTCATCTGATCTGGAGCAGAGGTAAACTCCATCTTCTGACGAATTGGAAACATTTCTCAGGAGAATGTCAAAAAATGTAGGGGCAAGTATACGTTCATGTTTGACGCCGCTTTTTTGCACCACTCTCAGCAAAGGTGTCTTCATCGAATTGCATGGTGCTCATTATACCTCCATGAAATGACTCTATAAGGCTCAGGAGTTTGGGAGGGCAGCGAATGAGAGGCAGCATCACAGTCCGTCTCTATTGATTCGGTTGAATGCCTTACTAAGGTAAATGAAGGCCTGTTTTGTTCTCTACACTTCTCCTGGAGTTGATGTAGTGAGAAGATCATGTCACTAGTAGAAGGTTGGGTGCGAAAGCCACACTGTGATTCAGGGTATATTCTCTCAGCAAGAACTTGCAGTCTTGTCAGAATGATGCAGGCGAATAGTTTACCGCCGATACTGATTAGCGAGATAGCTTTATAATTATTTGCAGTCGCTATGATCGCCTTTATTCTTTGTATAGGGTGACTATGTTTGCATTTCTCATGTCCTGGGGAACAGCGTCTTCTCCCCAACAATACAACAAAGGTTGATATAATGGATTGCGGAGAGAAAATTTGCCACTTTTGATCACTCACCTGAGATGGAATCAGTACCTGGAGCCTTCCCTGTTGGAAGTTTTTCAGTCGCCTTAGAAACATCATCCGGTGGTGGGTAGTGTAATTGTGCATAGTATGAGATGCTATTGAGGGCGTTTTGTTTTTTGTTCAATAGAACTCAAAGTAGTGTTCGACTGATCTGTCAAGTTGTTTGAATGTGTAAACATTTCTCCTGTCTTGGACTTCAAGAGCAACAGTTTTTACAGCGCGTGGACTGAGTGCTTTCTAAATGCTGTCATACATTGCCTTAGTGTTTCCAGTATTTGAAGTTTGGGTGGAGTTTGTTGGGTGGAGTTGCATAGTCTGTTCCAATACTTATTTACAAACTCGCATACTGTTGACTTTACCTCATTGCCAGATGTTCGAAAAGCCAATAGAGAGTCTTTACTTGGGTTATCCTTGTATTCGTGAATAGCCATCCTCTTGGACTCAATGAAAGGATCTAGGTTCTCAGAGTTCACATCGTATCAGTAAATGTTTTGTCCAATCTTTTCCCTCCCATAAGCTGAGATTACAGCAGAGTATGCAGCCTTCTTCAGATTTTCCCACATTTCCGTAGCCGAGCTGCCTGAGTGGATAGAATCGGTTGTGAAGTTGGCTTCAAACTGTCTGACCCTGTCTTAGTGTTTGGTCTTGGTTACATCGACTTTTGGTTTTCCAGCTTGTTTAGTGTGGAAGAATTTCTTTGTTGTTTGACTCTGAGAAAGTGATCGGTGTCACAGTCAGCACTGTGATAAGTTCTGGTGACTGTGAAGTTGTGAACTTTCTCCTGGTGAGAATCAGATCGATTTTTCATCTTGGGTGTCTCTATGATACTCTATGATGGGGTTTTGTAGAGAAGAAATTGTTGGTTACACAGAGGTCGTGCATTGAGCAGAATTCAAGTAATCTTTGTCCATTTTCATTGCTCTTGCCTATTCCGAAGTGTCCTAGGCCATGTGTTGTTGTCATTCTGAAGTGTCCTAGGCCATGTGTTGTTGTCATTCCGAAGTGTCCTAGGCCATGTGTTGTTGTCATTCCGAAGTGTCCTAGGCCATGTGTTGTTGTCATTCCGAAGTGTCCTAGGCCATGTGTTGTTGTCATTCCGAAGTGTCCTAGGCCATGTGTTGTTGTCATTCCGAAGTGTCCTAGGCCATGTGTTGTTGTCATTCCCAACTCGAGCATTGAAATAAGAAGAGACGTTGCGAGCCTATCCTTGTTTTATCGTTATTTCCATGGCAGGTGCTCGTCTGAACTCCAATCTCTGGTCCCCCCTCGCCAATCTTTCACGAAAAACACCCGTCTAGCTGAATCCACTGTGAAAAATTTCCCCCACTCTATATCTGTGCCTAAATCAAAACGCAGATTCCATGAACAAAGCTTCTTTCTAGAACTGCACGCCTGTGGAACTCTGTTCCGTCTGCCTGCTTCCCACCTGACTAAAACTTGGATGTCTTCAAGTCCAATGTAAACAAATTCCTAATGAACCGCCCCCTTAAGTAAACACTTCATCAAATCTCCACATTAACGTAATGTACTTGCAATAACCCTTATCCCTAAGTGGTTTCCGGGCCTTGATAAGTGGTGATCACTGCGTAAAAAAAAAAAAAATCACTCATAGCAATCAGGATTTCATGATTCTTGAAATTATGAATGTAAGCATGAAGTTCGCTGTAGAATGCATCCTTGGTATCATCGGTTGCTGACATAGTTGGAGAATAGACACATATTTGAGTGATAGGTCCATAATATGTGATAATAGGTGGTGTTAATATATGATGACATCATATGCGTAGTGGACTTTTTTGAGGAGAGAGTTTTTGACTGTGAAGCCAACACTGTTTCAACTTCTTTTACCCTTTGCAAAAAAGGTGTATGTAGTCTGGCTCTCTGAGGCTCCCTGAATCTGCGATATAAGTTTCCGGCAGGGCAGCAATGTCTATCTGTAGGCATAGTAGTTCTTTATTGATGACAGCGATGTCAGAAATGGAGTCGAAATCGTTTGTTAAGCCGGTCAGCATTGTGCAGACCTTCCAACACTCAAGCTTGAAAGAGATCCTTATGCCCCATGCATCATGAGTCAGGTGGCCAGTGGAAGAACAACACCTTACTTGTTGAGAGTTGCTCAGCTTTAGGAGGGCGGTAGCTGTCCGATGGGGTTGAATAACTCTTCCCACCCATCGGCAGGAATGACCCCTGGTGCCTAGCTGTATGCCAATATAGCTTTGGGCTTATAACTGTCATTCCTCTAATTGGTTCTACGATGTGTAGCTGAAGTTGTCTCTCCAGGGCGCAAGCCTGGGTATTGATACAAAGAAGTTGAGTTGCCCAAGCATCAATATCCCCCTTTCTCATCTTGCTGGTGTACTCCAGAGGAATGGTAGAACTAGTACGTCTGGAACCAGCTCGACCACAGTAGTCTCCAGAGGCAGCGACACTAACCTGGCTGTGGGGTTACACTTTTCTATAGGGGTTGTTTCCTTTGGCCTTCGCTGAATCAACAGCTACCCGCCTTACATGATTTTGCTTAACTAACATGACTTTTTTTATTCATTTTCAAACAAGACATAATGTCACTTGAAGGAACTACTATTTGAGATCGTGTCTAACAGGGGACTGAGAGAGAATTGAACAGCGATATTTCTGTTCACATTATGTTTAAACCATTGCAGGCTAGCACAGTCAAGGAAGCAGGAAACGAGGAGGGGATTCCAAAGTCTAGCAGTACGAGGCAAGAAATCATTAGAGTAAAAAGCTTTTCAGAATCTAGGAACCTCAACTGTAAAGGGGTGAGATTTTGCGGTCGAAAATATGTAAGTCATGGTGGCACAAGGGCTACCAGTTTATCCGAGCATTTGTTATGCTGTTCCTTCTTATAGGTACGTCTTGCTCTAACGTGGATGTTCTAATCGCCTCTATGTGATCGTCTTGTGTATATTTCTTCAGGCTCGCTTGCGTACATCTGTTCCAATTTCTTTATATACAATTCTTATATATACGGTTCATATACATTTATAGAGTCTGGTGTGTATACATGCAGTCGAGCTCCTTTAAAGACCCTTAAGTTGTGTATCTACTTGCTGTGTATTCTTAGTAGTTCTTAACTCTGTGCGTGTATGCGAGTGTATGTGCATATATACGTGTGATATACCTTTTTTATTATCCTTTGTCTTCTGTGGTGCGGTTCTTCCCGTCACAGGTTGATGATCTGTAAAGAAGCATTCAAGACAAAAACACGATGTTGATTTTCTAGCAAGGATCTCTTTATTCGTCTACAAGTTAACTGGGAACTCCTCACTCACGCTACTGACTTAAGCTTTCTTGCATTTTCGTCGACACATGTTTGTCTGATCCTCCTGGTCTCGAAACTGACTTTACCTCTGATCAAGTCTAACTGACTATCAAGCTTCGACTCCAATCGACTGTCTCTCCAAGTATCCTATGTGTGTTTCTATTTATATCAGGTGTATGTGTGAGGGTTGTAACCTCCGTTAACCTGCCAAACACTCAAAACACACCAATCTCATTTCTAGCAACGCAGATGCACGCTTTGTCAATGGAACTTACCGAGTAAGTTGATTTCAAATTAGTACTGCGTTAACCACGTTACTGACACACAACACATTAAAGTATTTGTAAAACAGGCACATTGATGTGACATTGCAACGATGGAACAAGAGTTGGATTCTGACCGATAGTGCAGGACCTATTAGATTGGAAATTTTAGGAGGACACTGCCTTAGCCCAGATTTGGCAACAATTCTCCATGCATGAGCAGATTGTGGCTTTGTAAAGCTATAGGATTCTCTCTGGTCTGAGTAGTTAGTCCAAAATGACAATGTTCCTAGAGCTCGTAATTCAAGCATAATGGCATCCATTAAATCACCGAAGCAACATTTGTGCGTTGGGTTTCTTTGTCAATATTCATCGATAATAACCCTATATTTATTTCTATTTGGTAGCTTTTTAGAGGCATGCAAGCATATCTATAACAGATTCTCCATGTCAGTCTGTCCGTCGATCTGTCATGCTAAAGTGATGAAGAATATCTTCATTTTTCAAGTTACACATCAAATGGACGTATCTCAGTTAAGGTTTTGCGTTAGGGGCACTTTCCGTCTGTCGGTCACACTGACATTTAATATATTGTTTTCGCTGAGTTGTCACATTTAAACTTGAAATATTATTTCATTCAGCTTAAAAGTAGTATTTCTAGATACGTCCAGTTTGATTTCTAGATACGTCAACTTGTCTGTCCTTTAGCTTGAAAATATATTGCTTTTCCACTAATTCTGTTGTTTCGTATGTCCAACCTTTTTACATGGCAACTTAATATTGAGGTCTTTAAATGTTAGCGGCACACCTATCATAAGGAATAAATATTTAAATGAATAACTAACATGTTTATTATTATTGAAAAATTTTAAAATATCTAACAATTTAAACAAACGATTTATTATATCTTGTTTTTCTTCTCTTTCTGATATTCAAGTATCCATATCACGTAATAATGCATGAGTATTTTCAAAACCTACCCAAATTTCACCATTACTGATCATCACAGTCTACTCGAAACTCATTCGCCCTTATCCTCGGGTGGCCCTTGGACCATGATAAGTGGTGATCCCTTAGTAAAAGGAAATCCGATTATAAAAATATGAAAGCTATTTGCCAATTATAACTTCTTTGCTGCACAGCAGTAATTATTCTGTGCCACGACACCATATCCTTATCCATGAAATTCTTTATTTGGCCAATCAACTCTGGTGTCTTGATTTCCTTACTTCTCCCACACCTTTCATCATTCCTCACAGATTCCCTGCCTTTCTTGAATCTCTTATGCCACTCAAAAACTGATGCTCGATTCATGCAAGATGGTCCAAAAGCAGTCTGAAGCATTCCATATATTTTCGTGGCATTTTTTCCAAGTTTAAAACAGAATTTTATTGCATACTCTTCGTCTAAAGTGTTCTCAAGTCTTGATTGCATTTTTGAAATTCACCAGCTGTGACAATGAAGCTTTAGTAGGATGTATTCCAATTCTTGCTCTAGCTGTTCATTTGAACCTGAAATCATAAAAATTGGTCAGTCATCTTATAAGATGTATAGTAATAACATACTGAATTTTCAAGAGTCTACAACAATTTTAAATGCTTGTATAAAAAAGTCTGGAAACTTATTGAAGGCCCCTCGTAAAAGGTGGCTTCATCTGATGTCTTATTAAGGATATTTCATTAATGTCATGTAAGTTTTTGGAATTGAGTTACTTTCTTCATAGTCAGTTATTATTTTTTTTTGGTGATTTTTTTGCTAACACTACAGTCCACTGTTTGCTGTTATTTTTTTTTTAATGATTTTTTTTTCTAACACTACAGTCCACAGTTTGCTGTAATTTTTTTTATTTAGTGATTTTTTTTTGCTAACACTACAGTCCACTGTTTGCTGTAATTTTTTTTATTTAGTGATTTTTTTTTGCTAATACTACAGTCCACTGTTTGCTGTTATTTTTTTTTTTTTGGTGATTTTTTTTTGCTAACACTACAGTCCACAGTTTGCTGTAATTTTTTTTTTGGTGATTTTTTTTTGCTAACACTACAGTCCACTGTTTGCTGTTATTTTTTTTTTTTTTGGTGATTTTTTTTTTGCTAACACTGCAGTCCACTGTTCGCTGTTATTTTTTTTTGGTGATTTTTTTTTGCTAACACTACAGTCCACTGTTTGCTGTTATTTTTTTTTTTTTGTGATTTTTTTTTGCTAATACTACAGTCAACTGTTTGCTGTTATTTTTTTTTGGTGATTTTTTTTTTGCTAACACTACAGTCCACTGTTTGCTGTAATTTTTTTTTTTGGTGATTTTTATTGCTAACACTACAGTCCAGTGTTTGCTGTTATCTTTTTTTGGTGATTTTTTTTGCTAACACTACAGTCCACTGTTTGCTGTTATTTTTTTTTTTTGGCTGATTTTTTTTGCTAACACTACAGTCCATTGTTTCTCTTATTTTTTTTTGGTGATTTTTTTTGCTAACACTACAGTCCACTGTTTGCTTTTTTTTACGAACCTGTTTATTTATTGCTTAAGAATTTGCTTTCTTCCTTTCTTTTGCAGGTGATCCGTTTTGGTGTGGGGTGGAGATCATGCCGATCTTGAACGAAAATCAAGAGGTCGTCCTCTTCTTGATTACTTATCATAAATTCGTGAGGAAAGAATCGAGCGTGGATGTTGAGACGCAAGAAAATCAAGGTAACATACACATACACACACTAACAAACATGTACACTAAGACGCACACACATACACACACAACTAACACAGACTAACACACATAAATATATTTATATATTAGAAATAGGTCAATGTATGGGTTTTGTAATTAAAAGTTGTAAGTTATAATCATGTATATATATATATATATATATATATATATACTAACAGGGAGACTCGACGGTGTCCAGGATTGAATAAGGATCAACAAATATTCCACCTTCCCACACTTTTATTGTCATAAAAATCGGTGAAATCGTCCATTTTTTAATCAATTTGATTGTTTGCTCTAGTTAGGACCCCCACCCCACCCTTACCTCGCAGAGTACCGGGAAGAAGCTTCACATGCCGCCTCTTAATAACTTAGTCCACAGTACATTATGGTCTACATTGTGCTTAAAGTCTAAAATGCAAAAGTCAAGTATCATGGTTCAATTGTTCTCTAAACAGAAACATTCGTTTCGAATACTCCCCTGTCTTATGCAGGGTGAGTCACGGGAATAGGATGCTTTTAAGGAAAACAAAACTCTGCGAATATTTTTAACAAAAATTTTATAATTTACATAAAATCATTTGCTAAACTATGCCATTATGGAATATTTAGAAGCGAAATATTATGTCTGACAAATGATGGCCATTTTCACGAGCACAAATAGATGTAAAAGATCTTTTTACTCCAATAGTTTCTTCCCCAGAACCGCAAGACTCTGGAATTCCATTCCAGGTCCCTGCTTCCCCAACAGTACTGACGTGCAGAAGTTCAAGTGTAACGTGAACCGACACCTTGCTGCCCAAATCCCTACATAGTACCCCAGTAGTTGTTGCCCCTGATAGTAGCCCCCTACACCAAAGTGGCAATTTGCCTTGTTTGGGGTGAAAATGTAATAAAAAAAAATAAAAAATAAAAAAATAAAAAAATCTCAATTTGTTAGTTTTAATGACAAACGGGAAACGTGATCTGCTTTACTGCGTGTCGGGGCCCGAAAAGCTTGAACACGAAAATGTAGGTCATGAGAAATTAATCTTTCAAAAAAAAAAAAAAAATGAAAGAGAAGCAAATACAAAGCAAAATAACTGTGGAAGAAAAAGGGGGTGGGGGGGGGAGTGGCTACAAAATTGCAAGGCATTTCTTTCTCCTTTTAACCTTCTTCAACGTCTAAAAATAGAATTATTTTTTGAAAGGCAAGCGAAAGTTATGTCACGATACGATGCCTGAAGAAGATTAGACGATAAGTCAGCTTCGTCCATTTTGAAAATGAATGCTTATAAAGTAAAAGCTTTTTTTTCTTCATGAAAAAAAACAAACAAACATTGTTTTAAGAGAACCCCCGTTGATCGTAGCGAATCTTCACGAGAATGAAACGCGGCGCGAAACATTCTGTGAAACTCAATGAATTGCCAAACCAAGCTGAACTCAAAATAACTGATAGTTATAAAATCTGCAATTAAAGAAAATACAATCATCAGTTTAAAGTTCGCCATCTCTAACACCCTCTCTCTCTCTCTCTCTCTCTCTCTCTCTCTCTCTCTCTCTCTCTCTCTCTCTCTCATATATATATATATATATATATATATAGTGGAAATGGTAATTAATAAAAACTGAAGAAAGTGCTCAATACCGTTGTAGAGCAAATATGCGTTTTATTTTTTATTACTGTATCTTTCTGTTAAGTTACATTATTGTTTCAGCTACTTGGCCATTTTTTTTTTTTTTTTGGCCGTCTGTAGCATCCTCAGACTTTTACAGAAATGTTCGCTATTTTGGGATGAGAGAGTGAATGAGGTCGGGGGGGTGCGAGGAGGGCGGAAGAGATAGAGGAAGGGAACAAGGCGGAAGGTGGGGGGGCGCTTGGTATGTCGATAATGGTTTAGTTTTGGGGTTTAAGGAACTTGTGGGGGAGGGTCTGGGAAGTTTATTTTTGGTGTGGCTGAGGGCATAGGGATACATGGAGAGAAAGGGGAATATGTGGGGTGGGAGGAGGGGGTTACTTTAAAATTCGAGTCTTAGTGTTAAAGTTTTTTGCGTCTCCTTGGTGAGATGATTTCTTGGTAAGTATGTTTTGACCTGTTGGGTGTTCGCTTATGTTTGGAGGCGGGGGGGGGTGTATGATTCGGTTTATTTATTTTTAGTTTGTATTTTGTTGTTAATTGTTTGGAGGGGGTTAGTTAGCGGTCGCGGGCATGGGTACACACATGCGCACGTACACACATATATACTTAAAATAAACGGTCACATGTACACATACATCCCCGCCCTGCCGGGCAAATACATGCACACACGTGCGCCTGCATGCGTAGACACCCACGTTGCTCTCGCTTACGTCAAATTTTCTTTAAGGTGCTAAAATTGGGTACGCGTGCATTGTCATGGATGCGCTCATATACAGATACATACATACATCGACGCCCCTGCCCCCAAGGAGGCGATTATAAGGGCTCATATGCGCATATTGATTCAGGCTTACTTGCACCCCACGCATACATGCAAGCGCATGCACACATACAGATATCAATACTCGTGAACACATACATCGACATATATACATACAGCTGCACACTCTCACACACGTATGTGGACGGCAGGCAGCGGCACATACACTTTCACATCCACACACGCATACAAAGGTACGTGCACTTATACATTGGTACCCCGTGTACATACGGACGCCCACGTGGATGTACACGTGCGTGCATACATACACATACACACCCAGTTATACAGACAGTTATTGGTATAGACATATTCGTCTGGATAGATTTAAATCTAAGTTCATTTGGGGGTACATAGGCGCAATACTTTCGTTCGATGTAGATATGATTCTACATAGATATGATTATACATAGATATGAGCATAAACTCATTCTCAGGGTTCTATACATAATTTTTTATTTTCATTAGTGGGGTTTTTTTTTGGTTAGATGTGGGTGCACATGGGCGTGCCGGCGTACTCCATCACATACAAATATAACCTACAGATGCACACTCCCACACGCATGCATGTACACAGATATACATGCATACACGCACACACATATGCACACACATATGCTCTCGTTATACACATCTGCAAAGATGCATGCCCACACTCCCTCAAGCACAGATATGTGTGCACGCATATACATACGGGTATATAGCGTGATATGCCGTAAGTGTGGGCACGGGTGTCATCCACATATACCTACATACGCATTAATAAGCGCCCACGTACCCGGGATAGTGGTCCTAGGTAGCCATGTTTATAGATTTTGGGGAAGAGTTTGGGGTGGTTTATATGGAGATTGAGTGCTGTAGTTATTGTTCTAAGTTGGGTTTTTTTGTTTTCTATTAGTTTAGGCGGAAGGCTATATTGAGGTGTCACGCTCTAAGGTGTGCGCCTATGCACATGAGGCATCGGTTGGTTGTACATTTCCGTGTGCACCTACCTGTGCAGGTGTAAATCCACATAGTTATATGCAAGCAAGTAGAGTGTGTTGGGGTTGGGCAGAGGGGTGGGCTAGGGGGAGGGAAATTGATGCCGATTATTGGGTGGTTATGTGGGATGAGGTTATGTGGTGTTTAGAGTTGGTGGTGATTGTGGGTATGTGTTACTTATTGGATTTGGGGGGATTCTTGGGGTAGGAGGTAAGGTGGTGTGGGGTGTGGGGGGAG
>NC_136501.1:3136589-3159089 GCF_053919585.1 Euprymna scolopes
CAAGGCACATTGCCACTTTGGTGTAGGGGGCTACTATCAGAGGAAACAACTACCGGGGCACTATGTTGGGATTTGGGCAGAAAGATGTCGGTTCGGGTTACACTTGAACTTCTGCATGTCAGTACAGTTAGGGAAGCAGGGACCTGGAATGGAATTCCAGAGTCTAACGGTTCTAGGGAAGAAACTACTGGAGTAGAAAGATCTTTTACATCTAGGGATCTCTACTGTGTGGGGGTGGGATTTAGCTGCCTGTCGGGTTTGTCGAGGGTGTCTACGTCGTGGGGGCACAAGTGTCTGCAATTCGTCAGAGCATTCACTATTAAAATACTTGTAGAACAGGCAGAGGGATGCAACGTTTCGTCGATGGGACAGAGGCTGAAGCTTAGATGTCAGTTCAGGGCCTATCAGATCGGCGATTCTCTTTTAAACCTTGTCTAGGAGCGAGAGACTAGCAGCAGATGCACCAGCCCAAATGTGGCAACAATACTCCATACATGGGCGAATGGTGACCTTATAGAGGTACAGGATACTTTCAGGTGTCAGTAGTTTTCTAGCACGGTAGAGAGAGCCTACCTTTTTCGCAGCGGCCCTGGCAATGTTTTCAATATAATTGTTCCAACTTATGTTTCCTGTGAACGTTAGACCAAGCAGTTTGAAAGATGTACTCTCTGACAGGGAGTGACCGGCCAATGCTATTGGTGGCAGAGAAGGTTTCTTGTAATTATTGAAGGAAACCAGTTTAGTCTTGGCAGCATTGAATGTGACCATCCATTTATGTCCCCATTCCACTACAGATTCGAGGTCATCCTCTAGTGTTTTTGCCATTTCTTTAGTTATGTGTTCATTTGTTTTCCTGTCATGCCTGTTATAGAATGTGGTGTCATCAGCATATATACCCATCTCAGAGGCAATTTTGTCGGGGAGGTCATTAATAAATATTAGGAACAATAGAGGTCCAAGGATAGACCCCTGAGGCACTCCTGCATTTATATCACACTGTTTAGATGTACGACCGTCGAGGACAACCTGGATTTTTCTCTTATCTAAGAAGGGTTTAATTATGTTAAGTATTCTACCAGTGATACCGTATGATTTGCGATAATTTGATGGGTCAGTTCTTTCGCCAGAATTCTTGAAAACTGGTACCACAGAAGTAGTTTTCCAGCAGATCGTTTAGTATAGTGTCTGTCCGCAAAGGAAAGTCAGGCAGGGGGTGGTTGGAAGGGTCCAGTGTGGAGTTCGAGGCAAACCGGCTGGCAAGCATATTAGCCTTGTCGGTTGCTGAGCAAACAACCTCGTGATTGTTGGTTAGTGGGGGAATTGTTGATTGCCCATTATTTACTACACTGTTGTAGATTTTCCAGAAGTCACGATTTCCTATTTTTTGTGCTTCGATGCGTTTTTTAGTTGTTTCAGTAAATTCTCTTTTAGCTGTCGTTATTTCTTTCTTAACGTTACTTCTAGCTTATATATACTTCTGTTTGTTTGAACTGGACTTATGTCGAGTAAATCTGCGGTATGCATGCTGCCTTTGAGCAATGGCAGTTCCGCAAGTTGAAGTAAACCATTGGGGGAGAGTGGGGCTTGCTATAAAATTTCCGCATAGGAACATGTGCTTCAATTGCCGTTTTGAACCATTCGGTGGTCTCATTTGCGCACTGTTCAGCAGGAAGAGAAAAAATATTTCCCCATGGGGCATCTCTGATAAGATCTCTGATGGCTTCCCAGTCAGCTTTTTTATAATATCTCGTTGTTTTGAGCACTGGCTCTTCAGTTTTAGGTCTAGAATTTAGGGCGATTTCTACCATTATCAGTGCATGGTTAGCGTACCCGAGTGGGCTGTCAGCATTTGTTATACAATCCTTGGGAACTGTAGTCAGAAATAGATCTAGAAGTGATGCGTGTTGTTCTTGCTAGTCAGGGAAACGGGTTGGAAACGTAACCATTTGTGATAGGGAGTGAGATATAGCAAAACTATGTGCCAGTTTTTGTGGTGAACATTAAAGTCACCAAATACATGTACTTTTGCGCTAGTGTCGGAGAGTGCTGTGTCTATGCTGTTAAAGACTTTGTTTATTAGGTTTTCTCCTCTAGTCAGGGGGAGGGTGTTACGAATGTAGACTCCAATTCCGTGCATATGTCTGTTAGAGACAACTTTTAACAACATGCCAGGAAATAGATGGATTAAAATAAGAACTAACTTTCAAAACGGGCGAAAAAAAGAATATCTGCGTAATACAAAAATTTATTTTGATGTATATAACCCCCCCCCCACACACACACACACATACACATTTTTTTGCTGGTGAGGAAACTTTATTTAAATATAATAAAAAAATGTTATCAAATTATTGTTCAAGACTTATTGTCTATTTCAATAAAACATCGTTTCTGAAACGACCATACAAACTATTGATTTTGTTTGTTTTTTCCTTTTGAAACTGATTTTCAATTCAAAAATTATGAATCACTTTACTCAATATATATATATATATATATATATATATATATATATATATATATATATATATATATATATATACTAGCAAAAGTACCCGTCGTTGACTGGGTCCAAAAACAGCCTACATAAAATGGACTCTGATTTAAGAAATTATGATAGGTCATGAAAAGGAAGGGTTGTAAATTTGGGGGTATCAAAACCAAAGTAAAATATGATGAAAGTAAAAATAAAATAGATAAACCCTACAATTTATTATACCATACCTGTTCACATTGAAACACTTATCACAATATTCTGTGGATCTATATTAAAAAACCTTGTTAGACTTTGTGATATATTTCCATTCTATGGAGGTCAGGTGCGAACGAACACCCCATAATTTTATTATACCATATTTCTTCAAACTGAAACATAATTATCAAAGTGTACTTACGCAAATAAATATGAAAAGTCTTTATAAAAGTTTGTGCCTATTTCCATTCTATGGAGGCCAGGCGCGAACGCAGATCCCACAATTTTATTATACCATCCCTATTTAAGTTAAAACATACTTATCAAAGTATTCTTATGTACATCTATATCAAAAATACTTGTAAACGTTTTTTTTTTAATTTTATTTTTTTTATTTCCATACTTTGTGGACCAGGCGCGAACGCAGACCCCACAATTTTAATGAACCACCGTTCTGCCAGATTAAACATACCCATTCCTGTGTCTCGATACATCTTCTATCATTATATGTAATCAGTTTTTTAAAATAGTTAACCATATAGGAGCCTATTCGTGACCACACACACACAGAAGCATTCAGCTTTATATATATATATATATATATATATATATATATATATATATATATATATATATATATATATATATATATATATATATAATTACGATGTTAAAATTAAAGAGTAATCTCTCTTCCCTTAATTAAAAATTCAGTGACAGATTCAATTGAAAAATTTCTCTCTCTCTCTCTCTCTCTCTCTCTCTCTCTCTCTCTCTCTCTCTCTCTCTCTCTGTATATATATATATATATATATATATATATATATATATATATATATATAAACAAAAGTCGATTTTTCCCGTAACACTTTTGACAACAACATTATTTCACACTTAGCATTTCCAGCAAATACCGCAAAGTGTTTTGAAACAAGAATATTTAAGTCCTCCCACAGAACCCGAATACTTTTTCATAGCCATACGTAGCTACATGCTACCAAAAAATATTTGCCTTCTCAAATACAATCATTTACTACATATTAAGTAAGACTAAACCTTTAAATTAACAAACGTTCCCCTTTCATGCTTAGTCTAATATAATGATGGAATAGCCGGCAATCAGCAGTTCAACACAATATCATTACATAGAACCAGTCGCTCTTCATAGCATGGGTTGGTATTAACGACACGTCAAAATGGAAATCTACAACAGTGTAGTAAATTTTTTTTTTTTTTTTTTTTTTTTTATTCAATTTTCACCCCAAACAAGGCACAGTGCCACTTTGAAGCAGGGGGCTACTATTAGGGAATTAATTAGCGGGGTCATTATGAAGGGAGAAGAGTAGAAAGATGTTTGTTAACATTACACTTGAACTTCTGCATATCATTGCAGTTGGCAAAGCAGAATCCCGGAAGGGAGTTCCAAAGACCCGCAGTTCTGGGGAAGAAACTATTGGAGTAAAAGGCTTTCTTGCACCTAGGGATCTCCACTGTAAAGGGATGAGACTTAGTAGCTTGTCGGGTTTGTCGGGGGTAGTTACGTCGGGGAGGTACAAGTGTTTGCAGTTCGTCAGAGCATTCACCATTAAAGTATTTGTAGAACAGGCAGAGGGATGCAACATCTCGTCGATGGGACAGAGGTTGAAGCCTAGATGACAGTTCAGGACCTATCAGGTTTGCGACTCTTTTTTGAACCCTGTCCAGGAGCGAGAGACAAGCAGCAGATGCACCAGCCCAGATGTGACAACAGTACTCCATACATGGGCGAATGGTTGCCTTATAGAGGTATAGGATACTGGCAGGCGTAAGTAGTTTTCTAGCACGGTAGAGGGAGCCAACCTTCCTTGCAGCAGCCTTGGCAATGCTCTCAATGTATCTATTCCAGTTCATATTCCCTGTAAACGTTAGGCCGAGGAGTTTAAAAGAAGTACTTTCAGGCAATGAGTTCTTGGCCATTGCTATTGGTGGTAGAGAAGGTTTCTTGTAGTTATTGAAGGAAACAAGCTTAGTCTTAGCAGCATTGAATGAGACCAACCATTTTTGTCCCCATTCCACTACGGATTGGAGGTCATCCTCTAGTGTTTCTGCCATTTTCTTGGATATGTGTTCATTTGTTTTCCCCTCATATCTGTTATAGAGAGTGGTGTCATCGGCAAATATACCCATCTCCGAAACAATATTATCAGGGAGGTCGTTTATGAATATCAGGAACAATAGAGGTCCAAGGATAGACCCCTGAGGCACTCCCGCATTTATGTCATATTGTTTGGATGTACGTCCGTCGAGGACAACTTTGATTTTTCTATTACTTAAGAAGGATTTAATTACGTTATGAATTCTTCCAGTGATTCCATATGATCTAATTTTCCTTAGAAGACCATCGTGCCATACCCTGTCAAAAGCCTTAGATATATCAAGGGCCACCGCTCTACCCTCCCATGTTTTATCCAATGAACGGTAAATACGTTCAGAAAAACCAACAATCACGAGGTTCTTTGCTCAGCAACCGAGAAGGCTAACATGCTTGCCAGTCGGTTTGCCTCAAACTCCACACTGGACCCTCTAAACCACCCCCTACCTCAATTTCCTATGCTGACAGACGCCACGCTAGACGATCTGGAAATCACCCCTGCTCAGGTGTATGCTATCATAAAAAACCTTGACACTTCCAAAGCATGTGGACCCGACCTCATCCCAGCTGTGCTATTAAAAAAGTGCTCAGCCGAAGTAGCTCCAGTTCTCTCCAAACTCTACAACAAATGCCTTAATGAATCTTGCTTTCCGAGCTGTTGGAAAACTGCTTCTGTGGTACCAGTATTCAAGAATTCTGGCGAAAGAACTGACCCATTAAATTATCGCCCTATTAGCCTCCTCCCACTTTTTGCCAAAATATTTGAGACCTTAATTAACCATGCTCTAGTCCAGCACCTTACAGATGCTAAACTTCTGACCGACCATCAATATGGATTTAGACAAGCCCGTTCCATGGCAGACATCCTCACTGTAATCTCTGAACGCATATACCATTCACTGGACAAAGCGGGAGAGGGCAGAGCGGTAGCTCTAGATATATCTAAGGCTTTGGACAGAGTATGGCATGAGGGTCTCCTTAGGAAGATTAGATCTTACGGTATCACTGGTAGAATACTTAACATAATTAAATCCTTCTTAGATAAGAGAAAAATCCAGGTTGTCCTCGACGGTCGTACGTCTAAACAATATGATATAAATGCGGGAGTGCCCCAGGGATCTATCCTTGGTCCTCTGCTGTTCCTGATATTCATAAATGACCTCCCCGACAAAATTGCCTCTGAGATGGGTATATATGCTGATGACACCACGCTCTATAGCAGGCACGACAGGAAAACAAATGAACATATATCTAAAGTAATGGCAGAAACACTAGAGGATGACCTCCGATCAGTAGTGGAATGGGGACAAAAATGGATGGTAACGTTCAATGCCACCAAGACAAAACTGGTTTCATTCAATAATTACAAGAAACCTTCTCTACCACCTATAGCAATGGCCAACAACTCTTTATCTGAGAGTACATCTTTCAAACTGCTTGGCCTAACGTTCACAGGAAACATGAGTTGGAACAATTACATCGAGGGCATTGACAGGGCCGCTGCAAGGAAGATGGGCTCTCTCTACCGTGCTAGAAAACTTCTAACACTCGAAAGTATCCTGTACCTCTATAAGGTCACCATTCGCCCATGTATGGAGTATTGCTGTCATATTTGGGCCGGTGCATCGGCTACTAGTCTCTCGCTCCTTGACAGGGTTCAAAAGAGAGTCGCAAATCTGATAGGCCCTAAACTGGCATCAAAACTTCAGCCTCTATCCCATCGTCGAAACGTTGCATCCCTCTGCCTGTTCTACAAGTATTATAATGGTGAATGCTCTGAAGAACTGCAAGCACTTGTGCCCCCACGACGTGAACACCCTCGATAGACCCGACAAGCTGCAAAATCCCACCCCCACACTGTAGAGATCCCTAGATGTAAAAGATCTTTCTACTCCAGTAGTTTCTTCCCCAGAACTGCTAGACTTTGGAATTCCATTCCAGGTCACTGCTTCCCCAACTGTACTGACATGCATAAGTTCAAGTGCAACGTGAACCAGCATCTTGCTGCCCTAATCCCTACATAGTACCCGAGTAGATGTTTCCCCTGATAGTAGCCCCCTACATTAAAGTGGCAATGTGCCTTGTTTGGGGTGAAAATGTAATAAAAAAATAAATAAATAAAAAAATATTGCAATGTAAATTTCTAATACGTTTACAAACAAAAAATAGCTTTTTCTTTTTTTTTTTTGCATGGAGTTCACCACTTATCAAGGCCCAATGGCCACTCAGGGATAAGGGTTATTGTGTGTACAGTAATCAAAGGGATAGTATAGCAATAGTATTGGAGAATTGATAAGGTGTCATTACTTGGGGGGGGGCGGTTCATCAGGAATTTGTTTGTGTTGGACTTAAAGACATCCAGATTGAAGTCGGGAGGGAAACCGGCAAGCGGAACAGAGTTCCACAGGCGTGCAGTTCTAAGAAAGAAGCTATGTTCGTGGAATTTTACATATCGTATTGTAACTTTTCTTACATTTGTAACAAACGGAGACGTGTGTGGCAACAGCAGCTCACGTGTGTAACTGACCGAAAAATTTTCAGTTTTATTATTATATTTATTTATTTATTTTGTCATTTTTATTAGACTAAATGTAAGACAATCGAAGCCGCTTTATTGCTTTTAAAATTTGTCCTTCCTAGGGTTTGACACATTGGCATTTTTTAGGCCAAATTTGGCTTTTTTTTTACGTTCTTTCATTAACTATATTTTTGGGCGCCATATTTTTTGTAATGATAGAGTGTAAAAAAAGCCAAATTTGGCCTTTAAACGGCCAATCTGTAGCGTAGGTCAAAATTTAATGAAAAGTTCATTTCGTGTGTTGAAACTTCAGCTTTCCCAAAAGTGACACTTTAGATTAAGAAAAAAAATTATCTCAGTCTAGAAGGATTTTTCTCGCAAAGATATTAGACTGGATGGAAGTTTACATCGATAAGAAAAACAGAATATTTGTTCACATTTTTAGAGTCGTTATAAAACTATGGGGAATTAATTAGCTGAGATATCGATAATTTTAGGGCCGTGATTTATCCACGGGTTTGATAAATCGTAATCTAAATTAATCCATTCAATTATACAAAAATTACATTTAATTAAAAGTTATTACTAAGAGTCCATGTTCATTTATTTTCATTGTAAAAAGTCCAGTAAGAATTGGTAGGAGTATTTAAAATGAATAACTTTATACATTTGGTTTCGATGAGCAGACGACAGTGAAATCGTTAATGCTTGTGTGTATGTGTGTTCGTTATTGTCTGCGTGTGTATGCTTATAACTACTTGTGTGCGTGAGTTGAGAAATATACTATTTAGCTAGCACAAGCTCGAAAGAAGGCGAGATAAATTGGAGTAAAGTATATATTAATTCTGTTGTGGATTTTTGCTTCAACTTTTTGTGAAGGAAAAATCTATTTTTTTATGCATTCAGGGCGGATCAAGACAGCAAATGTTGATAAATTCAGAGAACCGCATCTGATTGTCGTAAAATATTTTAATTTGTTTTTTATTAATTCAAGCGAGTTCATGCGTAGAGATACATGTGCAGAAACTAGTTTGAATGCTTTTTATTTGGGACACCAAAGTATAAACTTCATCATTTACTACACCGGATCTGTCCAGAAATTAGTGCCTATATACTTGTCTCTCCACGAGGGCAGGCAACTACACAATATACCCAACTCGATTTTTTAAAAAATTGTAGTCCTCATTGGGACAAAACTTTTTAATTACCTCAGTCTAGAACGATTTCTTCTTCATTGACTGAAGAGAGAACAGATACTACACGTTTACGAATTTATTTGGAAATAATTTTCTTTTCAATTTAATTAGACACAAGGCCATCAAAGTGTGGGGAATTTCAGTCATCTTCTTTCTATCTTTTTATTTCCTAGACATTTATTTTAACCCGTTCGTCTTTCATTCGTACTTTATCTATCACTTCAACTTCAACATCCACCATAACGCCGTCTTCATTCTGTGGAGTAACCTTCTTTAATTGAATTTAATTCATGAATATATGATTTCATTAGTTTCTTGACAGAGGGGAAGGGGGGCATTAATTTAAATCTTAAAATTAATTTTAAGCTCGAGAGTCAAGGAAGTAAAAAATAGTCTGAGCGTGTCTTATAACGTAAAAATGTGTCAGTGTTTTTTACCTCCATCTCACACATTCAAGGGAAGTAATTCACCTGTTTTTAACGAACGACATACAAGTTACTTCCCTTTCCAGCCGAGTTATTGCAGTTAATTAACATTTTTTGTTGTTTTCATAAAATGCTTCCATTAAATCTCGCAATGTCTTACTTTACGCTAGTCGTGTTTTGCATAGAATCAAAGTTTAACATCATTCGTAAATAAAAGTAATTTTAAAGCAGTATTTTTCACTTTGGTAATTTTTAGAGTAAATATGGTACTGTTAATGTTGAGTTGACTGCTGAAAGAACAAAAAGAAATAAATTACAAATGAGTCAGGATGCGTCGAACTACGAGCAGGAGACGATCATATAGTGTTTGATAATATTTTGATTTTCTCCATCTATCGTCGAATTTCCAACATTTTATTAAAATGTACAATTCCTTTAAGTGGCGTTGGTTTTAGTCACAAATTATTTTCTGCAACAAGGCAAGATTAATTTCTTAGTAAACGAGAGTTATTTCCCTTGCACTAGCAAGGAATATCATAAACAGAAATAATCAAGACCTTCTAACCCTTATTCCATAAACTTTTAATGGCCTTGTGCCTAACTTGTAAAATTTGTTTATATATTTGTTAATAAATAATTCAAAATATGATGCAAATAGTGGAGAGGAAATTTAAATTTACACATGTGTACGACGAGCAGTATCCCCCTCCCTATATTTTTTTTCATGTTTTTTCCAATTTTTTCAGCGAATTATTATCGAATGGACATTAATCTAACAATAAAACAAAAAAATGAAAAAAAAAAAAAATGAAAAAGTCAATATTTGAATATTTGTAGTCGGTTCTCAGTTTTTGATGTAAATCGATCGATCACTGCTTTTCAAAAGACTCGACGTTTTTAAGTCAAATTTCTCGAATTTAGCCCTTTTTTTAATTATATATTTCGCTTGAAATTTGCCCTTTTTTGATTATTTTATATACATATTTATGGTTATCGTCAAGTTACAATTTTTTTTAAATTAACAGGAAAATTATTTGGTATATTTATGTGTGTGCACAGTTTCTAATACAATTAATCGATCCTGGAACCACTCGATGAGAACACGCACATCTCTTTTACAAAAAAGATTTTTCATTTATCAATTTAATAATGAATGGTCAATGTGCGCTAGAGTACCAGCTGAAGACTTTAAAAATGTATTTTTAGGGCTATTCAGATCTGTATTTCGTATTGTTTTCACTGGTCGCCATGTTTGTTTTTGCGCGTGCGCATTCAATTTTTAAATAGAAAAAGTAGGCTTTCAATATCAATGTCAGAGCGAAAAGAAATCAATTTCAAGGTGTATATACATATATATATATATATATATATATATATATATATATATATGTATATATTATGTTATTTTAGATGGTGGGAGATTAAAGATCCACACCTTTTTTCCAACAGCATTAGTAGCATAAATCATCTAAATAGACCCGTGTTGGTAATCACACACCCATTCTCAAATTTGATGAGAGCAATAGTCCGAAAATAAAACAATGTTAATAACGATTTTTATTTTTATTTTTATTTTTATTTTTCGCAGACTGTAACGCTGACAGAGTATCGCAGACTGGATCAACTTTCTCGAAAGGGAAAAGCCGTGGACGAACGCTTCTCTGTAATCTTACGCGACAGTTCAAATCACGAAGGAAAAAAATGGGACAACTCGATAAGGTTAGTCACTAGAAAATTGTCGATTTGTATTTATTGTTTTATGTTTTTTATTGACGTCGACATTTTTTTCTGCTTGTTTTCCTTTCTGATTCCTCATCTGCCAACGAAATATAAACACACAAATGTTCCAAGTTCAAATATATTTACAAAAGAGATTTGCAAAAGATCTGGACATTTGCAAAAGATCTGGAGATTTACAAAAAGATGTGGACATTTACAAAATATCTGGAGATCTTACGATTAAAAAAGCATGAAGTTTACTAATTCATGGTGAAATAATCTAACACATTGACAGACTTTACCTAACAATTTCTTCATTTCATAAACATTTTACAATGTCTTTGTTTTGTTTTTTTTTCTTTTTTTCTTTTTTTTTCTTTTTTATTTATTTATTTATTTATTTTTTTTTTTTACCAACTATTATCATTATCAACTTTTTGAACTCCTAAAGGATCGTTTAATTTTATTTCCTATTTTAGTTTCGGTGAATTTTGCGCAAAACCCAAGAAAAGTAAATTTTTAAATTTGGAATCAGAGTTTTGGTGGGAAATCAATTTCTTATGTTCGTTTTCATCATTGTATAATTTTATACAAAAACTTTCACATCGGCCGTCGTTGCCTGATCATAAAAGACGCTAAAATATTTTATTTGTTTCATGCAGATTTCGTATTAATTTCGAAAATTCTCTGTTAATTATTATATTGTACCTAATTTATTTTTTTGATTTTCAAGAGTAAAAAAAATATATGACTTGGGTGGCATTAGCTAGAATCGAAACCAAAACATTCAGTTTTCTAGAGGTAATCTATGACATTTGACCCAAGAATATCAAAACCTTAAAAATTAAAGCAATTAAACGTTTAATGTATATCTGCGCATACATAAAGGATACATATAAACTTTATTTACTCCTGCCAAGTTCCAATTTTTTAATTTTTACACCTTACCAACTATTTTTCCTATTATTTTCTAAAAAAAGAAAAATCGAATTAGTTCTACAGGTCCGAATCCCCTATATATCAAGTTTCAAGTTTGTAGACCAAAAATTATCAGAGTAGTTTAGTACATACCGTTCCGCACACGCACACGCACATACACACACACGCGCGCGCGCGCACACACACACACACACACAAGGTCACTCATGATATATTAGCAGACTGCCTGGCGTTGCCCGGTCGTAAAATCCGTTTAAATATGATGTTTTAGTTTATCCAGGTTCGTGTTTATTAATGGAAAATTCGTAAATATTGTTCAGAGTGGCACAAGAACGTTATCGATAACAAAAATGCTATTTTGTCTCTAATGAGAAATTGAGTATATATGTTCATTTTGGCTGTCAACATGCAAATCTGTGTGTAAGAGTGTGTGTAAAAATGTGTGTCAGAAAGTTATATTGCTATCATAAATCTTTCTGTTTGTGAGAATGAGCTCTAGTGATCATGTAACGTCGTGCATATTTACACATGTAGACCCAACTCATTGTAGCAAAGTACGTCGCAAGGAACATAGAACAAGACATAACTCGACTCGTTTTTTTTTTGTTTTTTGTTGGTTTTTTTTTTTTTTTTGTAACAACAGCATTTATTTTCTCATTCTTTTGCCACGTTTGACTTTTCTTTACGGCTGTAACGTCACCCACGTCTTCAATGTGATCGTCTTCTCTAAATATTGGATATGAAGACGTGGCGTCTCAAAAGAAAGCAATATAAAAAAACGCCTTCAGCGACTTCATCGCCACCAGAACGCAAGATTTTTTTTTTTTACTGACATAAATACACTTGTTTTATGTTTGCAAAAGTGTATTGGTTCTGATGGTGCTTATTTCGATCAATATTTTTTTGTTTAAGCCGAGATATGTACATCTGAATTTGAAAGTTAAAAACCGCAAGAACTTTCTTGTCAACCTGATATAACATACAACGGGCGAAAAGTACATTTAGATGTTCCACATTCGAAGGGATTTTTTTTTTCTAGTCAACCTTGGAACATAGAAAAGAAGTCGATAGAGATAAATCTTGATGAATTACAATAGACTTAACAGCTTGTTTCGAGTTGGGTTTAATCGCAACCTCAAAAACAAAACAGTGCGGCGCTTCTTGTCCTTTAATTCTATAGCTTTAAACATAACATAAAAAAACTGTAATAATCTCCCTTAATCGCTTAAGTCTAAATACAAATCGACTTCTGAGTCAAAGATAGCAACAATGACATTTTGAGTTACGCAAAGTAAAAAGCAAACATAAAAAATGTAACTACTGTTTTGAACACAGGCGCCATCTACCGGTGCATGAAAGACCAGATTTTTTTTTTTTTTTAATTATGGAGGATCGGTTTGTAAAGAAAATATGACGCAACAACGCAACTTCCAAAATGCGGCTGTTTTTAAAATAACTTTTGTTTTGCTATAAAATCGGAAGGCTCTTATCAAAATGCGACGAAGGAGTACCGTTTCGAATCTTGCAACTTTGATAGCAGACGACCCCATCAGAGATGTCTTTGAAGATATAGTAAGTTGTTAAAAGCAAAACATACCTTAATCATTTTTATTATTGCTTGTGAAAGAGTTGTTGCTGTGAATGTTTGTTTCGATATACTTTCGTCGTCAACCACGCTTAAGTTTGAAATAATATTCACGTCAGTCTGTCATTTAACTTGAAAATATATTTTTGTCTCTCTGTCACTCTTAAAATTTAATTGTCCGCTACGTTAAATTAGAAATAGTATTTCCGTTTGTCAACTATGCTTTGTAATAATATGTTCGTCTCTGCCATGCTCAAGTTGAAATAATATATCCGTCTGTCTGTAAGATTTAAGTTTTAAATAGTATTTTGCCTGTCTGTCATGATTCAGTTTGTAATAATATTTCTGCTTTTCTGTCACGCCTGAATTTGGAATAACACTTTGTCTGTTTGTCAGGATTAAATGATAATTATTATTTTTTTCTGTCCGTCACACTTAAGATAATGATATACATTGAAATTCCTTGAACTTGCAGACACGCATCAACCAACATATACAGGCAGAAATCAGACTAGTAAAGCCACGTCTTCCCCCCCCCCCCCTTCCTCCAGCTTTGGAATCTGCCATTAGCCAACATCTAATTGAAAATCTAGCTTTTGTCAAGGCCTATAAAACGGATTGTTTCAGAATATTGCAGCAGGTTGACTCTCAAAATAAGTTAAAGAATTTGGAGTCATTTTCAATTCTTTCACGAAAACCATCGATTTGCCGACAAACAGAATTCGTTGCATTAGATTTGCTCAAAAGAATATCTTAATCGTTCTTATACTCCCCTTATCTCAATTGTACATGTATTTTATATTATTGTATATATGTTTAATACGTATTACCATTCGACATTTCTCCCCTTTTTTTCGTATATCTCCGAGTATTTACACTTGTGCAATTAGTCTTTTGCCTCATTTGATATCCAACGATTAACTTCTGATGAGCTTGTTGGTGAAAGAAGCCTGTAAAGTTTGTTCGTATATTATTTTTAAAGAGAGATAAACACACGCACAAACACACACACACACACACACACACACATATATATATGTATACATATATATATATATATATAATTTATGCATATACTATATACGCATTTATTATATATACATATACTAGGCATAAATATATATATATATATATATATATATATATATATATATATATATGTATATACACTAGCAAAAGTACCCGTCGTTGATTGGGTTAAAAAAAAAAAGCCTACAGAAAATGGACTCTGATTTATGAAAGTATGATAGGTTACGAAAATGAAGGGTTGTAAAGAGATAGCTTCGAATTTGGGGATACCAAAACCAAAGTAAAATATGATGAAAGTAAAAATAAAATAGATAAATCACATAATTTATTATACCATACCTGTTCACACTGAAACACTTATCACAATATTCTGTGGATCTATATTAAAAAATCTTGTTAAACTTTGTGATATATTTCCATTCTATGGAGGTCAGACGCGGACGAATACCCCATAATTTTATTATACCATATTTCTTCAAATAGAAACATAATTACCAAAGAATAATTACGCAGATAGACATGAAAAGTCTTTATTAAAGTTTGTGCCTATTTCTATTCTATGGAGGCCAGGCGCGAACGCAGACCCTACAATTTTATTATACCATCCCTATTTAAGTTGAAACATACTTATCAAAGTGTTATTATGTACATCTATATCAAAGACACTTGTAGACATTTTTTTTTAATTTTTAATTTTTTTATTTCCATACTTTGTGGACCAGGCGCGAACGCAGACCCCACAATTTTTATGAACCACCGTTCTGAAAGATCAAACATACCCATTCCTGTGTCTCGATACATCTTCTATCATTATATATGATCAGTTTTTTAAAATAGTAAACCATACAGGAGCCTATTCGTGACCACACACACACACACACACACACATATTTACACATACACACACACAGAAAGAGAGAGATTCAACTTTATATATATACTAGCAGGAGTGCCCGGCGTTGCTCGGGTGTTTGGAGGTGTATGCTGTGCAAAAAAAGCAAAAAAACAAAAAAAAAATGGGTAATTTTTTAAAAGTTTGACCCCTATTATGACCCCTTAAAATTTATTGTTTCGGGTTCAAATCACTTTATTAAGTTAGATCCAGGTTCAAGGAACCTATATCTAAAATTTCAAGTGTCTAGACCCAAAATTGTCGGAGGAGTTTGGTAGAGTTCTTAAAGGTCAAATCGTTGAAATTTGACCCCTTAACAGCCAAATTTCTGGCTGACACCCGTCACATCGATTTTCCCAAATCTCAGTACCCGGTATTTCAAATTTCGAGTCTATAGACTAAAAATTGACAGAGTTATTGCGTAGGGAAATGTACACAGACAGAGAGACAGACAGACAGACACACAGACAGACAGACAGACAGACAGACAGACACGTTCACTTTTATATATATATATATATATATATATATATATATATATATATATATATATATATATATATACATACGTATATCATGTATACGTATATCATGTATACGTATATCATATATACGTATATCGTGTATACGTATATCATATATACATATATATTCATAAATTAAAAGTACATATATTATACACACATATATTATATGTACATATATATATATTGATTATATATAGATATATATATACATAAATTATATATACATATATTATATATATACATATATTATATATATACATACAGATATTATATATAGATATATTATATAATCATATATATAAGTTAATTTATTAGATATACATATATATATACATATGCATATATGTATATATGTACATAGTTTATATACAAATGTTATATATACATATACATATAATATAAATGCATATATTATGTATAGATATATATACATATACTATATAGACTTATATTTATACATATATATAGTTTAGTTCACATGTAATATATATACTTATGATGTATATACATATATTATATATACATTTTTATATATGCATATAATATATATACGTATGCTATATATATATACTCTATATATACAAAAAAATATATGTATATATTATACATAAACTAGATATACATATATTAATTATACATATAACTAGCAAAAGTACCCGTCGTTGACTGGGCCCAAAATAGCCTACAGAAAATGGACTCTGATTTATGAAAGTATGATAGGTTATGAAAAGGAAGGGTTGTAAAGAGATAGCTTCGAATTTGGGGGTATCAAAACCAAAGCAAAATATGATGAAAGTAAAAATAAAATAGATAAACCCTATAATTTATTATACCATACCTGTCCACACTGAAACACTTATCACAATATTCTGTGGATCTATATTAAAAAATCTTGTTAAACTTTGTGACATATTCCCATTCTATGGAGGTCAGACGTGAACGAACACCCCATAATTTTATTATACCATATTTCTTCAAACTGAAACATAATTATCAAAGTATACTTACGCAGATAGATATGAAAAGTCTTTATTAAAGTGTGTGCCTATTTCCATTCTCTGGAGGCCAGGCGCGAACGCAGACCCCACAATTTTATTATACCATCCCTATTTAAGGTAAAACATACTTATCAAAATATTATTATGTACATCTATATCAAAAACACTTGTAAACGTTTTTTTTCTTTTTTAATTTTTAATTTTTTTTATTTTCATACTTTGTGGACCAGGCGCATAAGCAGACCCCACAATTTTAATGAATCATCATTATGCCAGATCAAATATACCCATTCCTGTGTCTTCTAGCATTATATGTGATCAGTTTTCTATGATAGTCAACCATATAGGAGCCTATTCGTGACTAGACACACACACATACGTTCAGCTTTATATTATAGATATATATATACATATAATATTTATACATATATGCGTATATTTTATGTACGTATACATAGACTATACATACATATAATATATATATATATATACATACAATATATATACATATACTATATATACATATATTTTATATACATATACTATATGTATATTTACTATATATAAATATAATATATATACATATATTATACAGAGACATATATATACATAGAATATTTATACATATATATACATGTATTATTTATACATATGTTGTATATACATATATTATCTGTACATATAATGCATATACATATATATAATATATATACATATAATATATATACATATAATATATATACATGTATTATATATACGTTTATTATTTAGATATATATTATACTAGCAATCGGTGCCCGGCGTTGCCCAGGTGTTTTGAGGTGTATGCGGGGGAAAAAAACGGTCAATTTTTTAAACTTTGACCCCTATTATGACCTCTTAACATTTATTGTTTAGGGATCAAGTAAAGTTATTAAGTTAGATCCATGTCCAAGGAATCTATATCTAAAATTTCACGTGTTTAGACCCAAAATTGTAGGAGGAGTTTGGTAGAGTTCTCAAAGGTCAAATCGTTGAATATTGACCATTTAATCGCCAAATTTCTATCGAAAACCTATCACATCGATTTTCACAAATCTCAGTACCCTGTATATCAAATTTCGAATCAGTAGGCTTAAAATTGACAGAGTTATTGCGTAGGGAAATGCACACAGACGCACAGACACACACATACATTACTACTTATATATATATATATATATATATATATATATATATATATATATAAACATAAACATCATATATATAAGGATAATAGTACGCCATATATATAACAAAAGACCATTAATTAAGTGGTCAATATTCAACGATATTTTCGGATAATATATAATAAAACACCATATATATATATATTTAAGGATAATAATAAAGAACTGTAAGTTGCGAAAATTCCGTCGCACTGCGTCTATTATTATCATCGAACTATCGCCTAATCGAATCAACACAATAATATTGGTTTTGGGCTGTCAATGAATTTCAATATGAATCCCAAAGATATTTTTATTTAACACTGAAATGGATACTCGCTTATTTACTGAAGTGAAAGGAAATCCCGGGGGAACTTAACCAAAAAATAAATCTATATTTTTTTGTGTGTATTGATAGTCTTATTAACACCCCTTTTTTCTATTTATTTAAAAAGAAAATACAACTTTGTTATTTATGAGTCGTGGAATTGCATTCATCTACAAAAGATCAAGCTAATGTGCATATTTTTTTATCGTTTTTAATTACTTCCGTATTAGTTTTTTTTCGGTTCTCTTATTAGATGATCATCTTTATTTAACTATTACGTGTAATTATATTCATACAGATATGGTATATGATTTATATTTGCGTAATATTTGCTTAGAAATGAAGAAAATCAAATTTACTCTGTGTTTATCGTGTGTTAGTGTCAGCGGGCTTGGTTGCCATAACAACGTGACGTAGCCAAGGACGGTAGTGGACGTGTGTGTGTGTGTGTGCGTGTGTGCGCGTGTGCTGGAAATTATGGTAGTACTAATAGCGTTTGTTTTCGTGTTGTGTGTACGTGTGTGCGGCTAACGCCAGAGTGTGTGTGTGTGCGCGTGTGTGCGTGTGTGTGCGCATGTGCTGGGAATTATAGTAGTACGAATAGCGTTTGTTTTCGTGTTGTGTGTGCGGCTAGCACCAGAATGGCGGACGTGATGTCGAAGGTTGGATTGTTAGATTGTGTAAGTTTTGTATTTTTGTAATTTGTAAATAACAAGTTAGGAAAAAATTAAACCCTTCCAAGATGGACAATAAATAAAGCCATAATATTTTATGGTAAAGTTAAGAGCGTGAGAACCATAGTTTTTTGGGAGATGTGATTATTGGATTAACCAATCAGAAATCGTCTGTGGCACACACATCTCTGTTTTTATAGATATATAGATATAGATATATGCATATTATTTATACATATATTATTTTTTTACACGGTGATCACCACTTATCAAGGCCCGGAAGCCACTCAGGGATAAGGGTTATTGCAAGTACATTACGTTAGTGTGGAGATTTGATGAAGTGTTTACTTAAGGGGGCGGTTCATTAGGAATTTGTTAACATTGGACTTGAAGACATCCAAGTTGTAGTCCGAAGGGAAGCAGGCAGACAGAACAGAGTTCCACAGGCGTGCAGTTCTAAGAAAGAAGCTTTGTTCATAGAATCCGCGTTTTGATTTAGGCACAAATATAGAGTGGGGGAAATTTTTCACAGTGGATTCAGCTAGACGGGTGTTTTTCGTGAAAGATTGGCGAGGGGGGGTCAGAGATTGGAGTTCAGACGAGCACCTGCCATGGAAATAACGATAAAACAAGGACAGGCTCGCAACGTCTCTTCTGTGGGAGAGAGGTTGCAGGATAGAGAAAAGGGCATCCCCCACTAAGCCACGAAGTCTATTTTGTACTCTGTCAAGACAGGATAGGCTGTTTTTAGCAGCTCCTGCCCAGATATGGCAACAGTATTCCATCCTTGGACGTACTTGGCTTTTATATAGATAGAGAACTGCATCAGTAGTGAGATATCTTCTGGAGCGGTAGAACGATCCCACCATCTTTCCAGTGACCTTGGCAACAAACTTGATGTACGTGTTCCATTTCAGATCAGGAGTAAAGGTCAACCCCAGAAGCTTGTCAAAACACGGGGTCTCACCCAGACGAGAGCCATCCATCACAATTGATGCCAGCTGGGGATCAGAGCGTTGATGATGTAAGGATAGGAGTTTGGTTTTGGATGCATTAAAGGTAACCAGGCACATCTTCCCCCACTGAACCACGTGCTCGAGATCAGAGGAGAGAGAATCAGAGAGAACTTTGTCATTTACCATTTACAGCATTTGATGTGTTGCCGTAGATGGTCGTGTCTTCAGCATAGATGTCAACGAATGATTTAAGTATGTGTTTAGGGAGGTCATTGATGTAGACCAGGAAGAGAAGTGGGCCCAGGATTGACCCCTGAGGGACTCCAGCATTTATATTGCAGGCCTCCGATTTTTGTCCATCTACCACTACTCTTATGAGCCTATCGGAGAGAAATGATTTAATGATTGAGAAAACATTTCCAGTTATACCATAGCTGGAAATCTTGTGAAGTAGACCCCTATGCCATAACTTGTTGAAGGCCTTTAATATGTCAAGAGCAATTGCCCTAGAAAGGAAGCCTTTGTCAAGAGATTCACTAATCCTGTGGGATATAACCGTCAGCACATCTGCGGTAGATCTTGCAGAGCAGAAACCATATTGTGTGTCACAAAGAAGGTTATTCCTGCTGAGGTGGTTGACTATTTCTCTATTTAATATGGATTCCAGCAACTTACTCATAACACACAGGAGACTTATAGGTCTGTACTGAGAGGGAGATGACTTATCACCTAAATTCTTAAATACAGGGCAAACTGATGAGGTCTTCTAGGGAGTCGGAAAGCACTTCTCCTTAAGGCAACGCTTAAATAGTTTCGTAAGTATGGGAGCAAGTTCTGGTTGAAGCTTTTTTAACACTATAATTGGGATGCCATCAGGGCCAGTTGCTTTACTGGAATCTAGGTTCTTTATTAGCTTGGCGACCTCATGCACAGATATTTGTATGTTACCTAGCTTGTTCTGTGTTATAGGAGGAAATATGGGGAGTTGATGGCCTTCGTCGCATAGGGTAGAATTAGCTGCAAAGTTCTTTGTATATAGGTATATTTATATATACGTATATTATTTATACATGAACATTTATCATTTCCTATACATTTGCATTGTGTGCATACATACGCACACACATGTGTATATGTGCGCACGTATGTAGGGGGCAGACGAATAACCGTGGCTTCATGGCTAGGTTTGATTCTCCTGACTTGCAGTAATTGTAACTGTACACTGATGATTGCGTAAGTATGAAACATTAGTTTTTTAGGTATAAATGTATAATTTTTATTTTATTATATATATATATATATATATATATATATATATATATATATATATTCTCAAAATACCTAACCACACAACTGCCCCACTTTTACACAGCAAATTCAGGCAAGCGAAGAGGGCATTGCCATTCCCCCCATATTCCACTGTCAAGAACCCTTCATCATTTTATGACAAGTGGTGCTACCTTTCTGTGGCCTGGTCAAAACATTCTCTTTAACCGATGTATCAAATTTCTCTCTCTCTCTCTCTCTCTCTCTCTCTCTCTCTCTCTCTCTCTCATTTTCTCTCTCTGAGATCTGAATGATCCCTGCTCAAGCCCGGATGTACTTCACTACCACCAATACCAAATGGCCAAGAACACATTACCCGAAAGTACTTCCTTTAAACTTCTCGGCGTAACGTTTACAGGAAACATGAACTGGAATAGATACATTGAGAACATTGCCAAGGCTGCTGCGAGGAAGGTGGGATCTCACTATCGTGCTAGAAAACTACTTACGCCTTAAAGTATCTTGTACCTCTATAAGGCCACCATTCGTCTATCTATGCAGTACTCTTGTTACATTTGGGCTAGTGAATCTACTACTTGTCTCTCACACCTGGACAAGGTTCAAAAGAGAGTCGTCAACCTAATAGGTCCTGAACTGTCATTTAGGCATCAGCCTCTTTCCCATTGACGAAATGTTACATCCCTCTGCCTGTTCTACAAGTATTTTAATGGTGAATGCTCTGACGAACTACAAGCACTTGTACCCCCTCGACGTGAATACGCCCGACAAGCCCGACAAGCAGCTACAGAACCCTAGATGTAAGAGAGCCTTCTACTCCAGTAGTTTCTTCCCCAGAATTGCTAGACTTTTGAACTCCCTTCCGGGATTCTGCTTTCCTAACTGTACTGACATGCAGAAGTTCAAGTGTAATGTGAACAGACATCTTGCTACTCATCTCTCTTCCTAATACCCCTGCAGTTTATGTCCCCGATAGTAGCCCCCTACTTCAAAGTGGCACTGTACCTTGTTTGGGGTGAAAATAGAAAAAAAATTACGATAGAAAAATACAAGAAGCGGTATTATTTAAAATGGATCTCAAGATTATAATAAATCTGTTGTATTTTAAGAGGAAATGATTTGCTGAAATTTTATTATAATGTTAAACTTTCTTTCCTTATTGAATAAGTTTTAAACAAAAACTTCTCTTAAATCACATAAATAGGTTAGCCGATATTTTTGTAAATAAAGAAAGCAAATTCCAGATACGAAACTAACATAGAATCGTAACAATTTAACTTAGTTGATTAGCCTGGATTAAAACAATAATTTAAATTAAATAAAGAAGTATAGAAAGTTAATTTAAGAAATCAATGAATCGTATCAATAAAACATATTAAATGGACATAGATAATTACTGGTAACATTGTATGATATTTTG
>NC_136501.1:3161589-3184089 GCF_053919585.1 Euprymna scolopes
ATAATCATATCAGCAGCAGAGACAAAATTCTATAAATATAAAAACATTGCATAAGTATAGAAACGATGATAGCAAGCAAATCAAAAAATATAATAAAACAATAATTTTAAAAATTCTAAAAAAAGTATCAATTAATTCTTGTAACAAGTTATCGCCGATGAATTAGCAGTAGCAGCCATATGCAAGTGTGTGATGTGACGTCACAGCGAAAGGAAAAAAAGGCAGAAATAAAAAGACATACGTACACTGAGAAGGGTGTTCAGAAAAATTAGTATTTGAGACGTGTTCTAGATGTAGAGGATGCGAGGCATGTTTGAAATACGAGAGAGTGGGAAAGGGTGTGTTCGAGGCACGAAAAAGCAGAAAAAGATGTGTCTGAGACACGAGTTTGGAGGTGGGATTTTGGACGTGTGCGAAATGAAGTCACACGCGACTGGAAAAGAAGAAATGAAAACATGCGTTGTTGGAAATACCAGATATAAAGGTTTTTCGTTATTTCCTTTCTTCTATTCTTTGCAATAGTTGGGACAAGATCAAAGTTTAGTATCTGTTCTTCAGCTGCTGCACTTCAATTTCTTGTTCTCTGTCAGTGGATGAGAAATCCTTCACGACTGAGACAATTTTTATTTTTGTTCCTTTTCTCCACATTAAAAAACGACCCTGGTGTCTAACTCTGTCCTGTGGGGAGGCATTGTAAATAGGAACAGAATCTACAACCTATTGGGTCCATTAAAATGTAACGACACTGTTAAAAAAGGCGTACAACGCAACACCTAAAGGTTTAAAATATTAAATATAGCACTCATTGTATTAATTTGTTTAATTATTAAATACAATCTTGTTCAATATATTCTATATTCACCCAAGGGTTTTTTTTTATAAATTAAAATTAATAATAGATTTAAAGTAATATTAGTTGCATAATTAACCGGAAAAGTTTATTTTTTATTTCATTATTTTATTACATTTTCACCTCAAACAAGGCACATTGCCACTTTGATGTAGGGGGCTACTATCAGGAACATTAGCTAGAGGGATACTATCAGGTTGGCGACTCTCTTTTGAACCTTGTTTAGGAGCGAGAGACGAGTAGCAGATGCACCAGCCCAAATATGACAAAAATACTCCATACATGGGCGAATGGTGGCCTTATATAGGTACAGGATACTTTCGGGCGTTAGTAGCTTTCTAGCACGGTAGAGAGAACCTACCTTCTTCGCAGCGGTCCTGGTAATGCTCTCAATGTAATTTTTCCACTCATGTTTCCTGTGAACGTTAGGCCGAGGAGTTTAAAGATAAATAATCTTTGGCCATTGCTATTAGTGGTAGAGAAGGTTTCTTGTAGTTATTGAAGAAAACAAGTTTAGTCTTGGCAGCATTGAATGTGACCATCCATTATTGTTGTCATGTTGTACGAGATAGTATGTTCATTAAGGTTTTCATCTGAAATGTTACGGTAAATTATCTCACTGATAATATATTTATTCAGGCTGAACCTTTTAAAGTATCTACATATAATACCTCTTACATCTCTTTGATTCAAGAGTTTATTTTGTTCAGGGAAAGTAATAATATCTAATTTGTCATTTAGACAAAGAAAACAACTGGAATTGTGTAAGAATTTCAGTACAGGTACTTTATTGTTTGTTTTAGAGACCATATACAGGGTGTCCAAAAAAGAAGCTGACGGATTTTAAATTTAAATTCAACTGAAAGTACCTCACTACAATAAATATCGACTCCTTGATGGTGTTACGAATCATGATGCTCCGAAATCTTTTTTCGCTAGTTTGATGATTCTATTGTTCTATCTTATATTTGATCAATTCAGCTTCTTTTGGTACAATATGGATAATGATATGTCACTTTTTTGTTTAGGTTATTGAAAGATAATTCATGGTTTCTGTATGTAGCCTTAAAATTAATATTTTTTTCAGAATGTGACTATCTTCTGGAAATAAGGTTCCTAAATAAACTATGCTCTTAGTAAAACATTTTTCTTGTAGAGGACAATCATTTTTATCGCTACAGCTGCACTTATTTGGTTATTATTATCTTAACACGACTCTCTCTTATGATTTTTAATTATTTCTTCTAATTTCTATAATTATAGTTAATTTTAACAGTATTTTTTAATATTTTATATAGTGTTATTTGTGAGAAAGTGCCGATTTATTTTTTCTTCTAATGTTCCCATTACTTCTGTGTTAGTGTCAGAAGTAAAATAAAAATTAACAATTAAGAGTTAAAAAGACCTTCGTTTGTGATGTCTTTTATTTCATTTAGAATTAAAATATTAATTTACATAGAAGATGATTTCATTCACAATTTTTTTATTATTTCAACTTTCCCGTAACCTTGCATAACTTAATAAAGTTATTATCGATTATGGAGTGACAAAATAAGGTTGCGTTAATTCACTAACACAGCCTCTCTAGGTTAGCGTTAAAACAACAGAAATAAGTACATTTAACTTTTAAAATGTTGAGTGAAGCTATTAGTCAGAGTACCATCAATATTTCTGTCTCTTTATTGTCTCTGCTCGAACTTAACATCTTTACACATTTCTTCTACAATTACTAAACATTAAGAAATTAATTCTGAATTCAAATATATGCATCCGACTCTTTCGTATTATTAAAGCATTTCGCATCAATAGATCTTTGGTTATAAAAAAAAATGATAAATGATTAGGAGTCGATAGACTTGATTATCATTATTATGTTGATACAATGATGACCATGCTGGTGGATATCTCTAATTTTGTTAAGTTGGGTCTGCAGATAAATATTATTCCATTAATTTTTTTTAAAAAGTCTGATTTAATGGATACGAGTGATACTCTTTCCACTAGCATTTCTAATTTGATCAGACATCTTGTACTATTTGTTCCCATCCTTTATGGATTAAAGTCACGATATCAGTACAAAAAATTTATATATGATATAGTCTTCACAATATCAGGTTCCTAAATGACCTGCAACTATTTTGGAACGCTACAGCTCATTTTGTATTAAAGATTCGTTTCCAATTTTTAATTTTATACGAAGTTTTCCTCACGCCGATACATGTATGCATTCCTTTGAAACAGCAACCTCCTTACTCATTTTCATTCACTTTTCTTATTGGTCAATATCTCTGTAGACTTTTGCGAAGATGGTTTGCTTGGTTTTAAAAGGCCAGATTTTTTCTCTTTTGTTAAATAAGATTAAAGCAATGTTTATTTTTAACGTTTTTTCAGCAACATTCATGTAGCCGTTACATTCATGTAGTCGTTATATTCATGTAGCCGTTACATTCATGTAGCCGTTACATTCATGTAGCCGTTATATTCATGTAGCCGTTACATTCATGTAGCCGTTACATTCACTGTAGATGAAGAAGACAATTCTTTATTTCCATTTATCAATGTTCTAGTTTATAAACCTCCCTTCGGTTTTCTTATTTAAATATGCTGAAAATCAACTTTTACTGATCTTTTTTTCTAGAGAATAAAGGTTATTGGGACAATATCGTAATAATCGTTAGTAGTGGAAATTTGGTAAATTGGATTACTTAAAGCGACGTCTCATTTAGACCTTGTTCTTGTTGGATTTGAAGACGACCATGTTGTAGTTAGTTGGAAATGAAGGAAACGGAACAGGGGTCTTTTCTCTCCCCTTCTCCTCTTTCTCAACTTTTCCTTCCTTTTGCAGATCTGTTACGGTGTAAAAAAAAAAGTAGCATTTCAAGCATCGCTCTGATCCCCATCTGGCATCAATTGAAATGGATGGCTCTCCTCTGGGAGAAGCCCCGTGTTTTGACAAGCTTCTGGGTTTGTCCTTTACTCCTGATCTGAAATGGAACACGTACATCAAGTCTGTTGCCAAGGTCGCTGGAAAGATGGTGGGATCCTTCTACCGTTCCAGAAGATATCTCACTACTGATGCAATTCTCTATCTATATAAAAGCCAAGTACGTCCAAGGATGAAATACTGCTGCCATATCTGGGCAGGAGCTGCTAAAACAGCCTATCCTGCCTTGACAGAGTACAAAATAGACTTCGTGGCTTAGTGGGGGATGCCCTTTTCTCTACCCTGCAACCTCTCTCCCAGAGAAGAGACGTTGCGAGCCTATCCTTGTTTCATCGTTATTTCCATGGCAGGTGCTCGTCTGATCTCCAATCTCTGGTCCCCCCTCGCCAATCTTTCACGAAAAACACCCGTCTAGCTGAATCCACTGTGAAAAATTTTCCCCACTCTTTATCTGTGCCTAAATCAAAACGTAGATTCCATGAACAAAGCTTCTTTCTTAGAACTGCATGCCTGTGGAACTCTGTTCCGTCTGCCTGCTTCCCACCGGACTACAACTTGGACGTCTTCAAGTCCAACGTAAACAAATTCCTGATGAACCGCCTCCTTAAGTAAACACTTCATCAAATCTCCACACTAACGTGCTGTACTTGCAATAACCCTTATCCCTGAGTTGCTTCCGGGCCTTGATAAGTGGTGACCACCGTGTAAAAAAAATTTCAAAAAAGCAATTTGGAAGTTTTTTAAATGTTCTTATTTGTCAGAAAAGAAGTTTCAACTTGATTTACCCATTCTGTTGTCAAGTGGGGGGAGGGATCGATTTCAGATTTTGAATCCCTTTTATTGCATGACAATCATGGCAGTTTCAGTTGTATTGGTTTTGTAAAAAAAAAATTCTATATTTTTTAAAATTATGTTTACATACCGTTGTTCTTTTTGAACTTATCACTGATGGATCCGTGTTTCCTGGTTAGGTGAGCTGACTCCCGCACTCGAGGACTTTTCTCAGTTAGAGTGTTGGGATTCAATTATGACAGATTATAAAAGGCATTGGATTATTGAATATTTGATTGTATGACGCCCAGCGGATTACATCCTATAAATACCTCATCCTTACGATGGATTATCACAACTTTTTTAAAATCTATATTAATAAAACATGTCATATAATCGCAACGTTATCATCTTTTTTGGATTTGAAATTATTACATAGTGACTTATATATTTTGAGAACATGTATTGGACACATCGTCACTGATGCTTTCTGCCTGAATACGTGTTTCAAGTCTGTCGGCATTAAACCGATGACAGCATAACAAATCACCTTTCAATTTTATACAATAAAACTTTTTACTTATCGTATTTACTAATATTCTAATAATATAGAAAGCTACAAACTAAGACCCGGGCAATGCCGAGTATGTACAGCCAGTATATATATGACTACTTTTAATCACATAAATTAATATAGGAAAATATGATTTTATGTGTAAATTTCCAGTATTTACTTCAACAGTGCTCAATACATAGGTAGAGCTAGGTAGTAAGTTATAAAAATATATATGGCAGTTAAGCTACACAAAATATTCAGTGTTTCATTCTCGTAACGAATTCTCATGAGAATGAAACGCGGAATATTCTGTGTAGCTTAATTGCCATATATATATTTTATAACTTACTATATATATATATATATATATATATATATATATATATATATATATATATATATATATATATATATATATATATTCGTTTCAAACGTATATAATGCGTATTTATTTTATTCAAACTCAACCAGCGCTTCTAAGGAACATAAAAAAAAAATCTTAACGTGAATTCCGCGTAAGCTAACGCACCTTTCCGAGATTTAAAAAACTACCGTAAAAACAACAAACGGACTTTTACTTTCTGATTCTCTGCCCAACAACACCATGGCAAAAAAAGAAAGAAAGAAAGACATACTGAAGATGAGACTTTGTCTCGAAATATATTTATGAATTTCAATATAATTTTCAAACAAAATAAATGTCTGTTTATTTTGTAATAATGCGTTGTTTTTGGTTTCAAACGTATATAATACATATTATATATATATATATATATATATATATATATATATATATATATATATATATATGACTAGCAAAAGTACCCGCCGTTGACTGGGTTCAAAAACAGCCTACAGAAATTTATGAAAGTATGATAAGTTATGAAAAGGAAGAGTTGTAAATTTGGGTTAATATCTATCTGCGTAAGTATACTTTGATAATTATGTTTCAGTTTGAAGAAATATGGTATAATAAAATTATAGGGTGTTCGTTCGCACATGACCTCCATAGAATGGAAATATGTCACAAAGTTTAACAAAGTTTTTTAATATAGATCCACAGAATATTGTGACAAGTGTTTCAGTGTGAACAGGTATGGTATAATAAATTATGGGGTTTATCTATTTTTTTTTTACTTTCATCATATTTTGCTTTGGTTTTGATACCCCCAAATTTAACCCAAATTTATAACTCTTCCTTTTCATAACTTATCATACTTTCATAAATCAGAGTCCATTTTCTGTAGGCTGTTTTTGAACCCAGTCAACGACGGGTACTTTTGCTAGTCATATATATATATATATATATATATATATATATATATATATATATATATATATATATATATATATATATATATAAAATAAATATGTATTATATACGTTTGAAACCAAAAACAATGCATTTTTACAAACTAAACAGACATTTATTTTGTTTGAAAATTATGTTGAAATTCATAAATATATTTCGAGACAAAGTCTCATCTTCAGTATGTGTTTCTTTCTTTCTTTTTCTTTTGCCATGGTGTTGTTGGGGCAGAGGATCAGAAAGTAAAAGTCCGTTTGTTGTTTTTACGGTAGTTTTTTTAAATCTCAGAACAGTTCAAACTCAACCGGCGCTTCTAAGGAACAAGAAATCTTAACGTTCCGAGATTTAAAAAACTACCGTAAAAACAACAAACGGACTTTTACTTTCCGATTCTCTGCCCAACAACACCATGGCAAAAAAAAAGAAAGAAAGAAAGACAGACTGAAGATGAGACTTTGTCTCGAAATATATTTATGAATTTCAACATAATTTTCAAACAAAATAAATGTCTGTTTATTTTGTAATAATGCGTTGTTTTTGGTTTCAAACGTATATAATACGATAGATATATGAATATAATATTAGATAGATATATAAATACCCGTTCACATACACTTTTCACGATAAAGCTAGAACCCAGAATTAGATAGAATCGAGCAATTGCATCGACAGCGGACAACGCCAGATCCAAAGTGGCTTTCGATGTACTGACTCTCATTAGTGACGTGCTCCGACATAGGCGCGAACCCAGGTCGTCGCACTCATGAAGTGTGCTATACTAACGACCTAACCATATGGTCCACGGCGCAATCTATTGGCTATGCCTCGATTTTTTAAATTCTTATATTTTTATCCATTTCTACATTCTACGATGTGACAAGCAACGCGTCCTATACAACTATGATAGTTACCGCTGGTATGCAGGCGGTAGATATCACATCTACAAACATAAACTGAAATTAGCCGACTCCCCAGACACGATTTCGGAACAACCTATTTGTTGAGGGACATTACGTCTCTACGAAAGATGAACCGCTTTTTCTACACATGTTATACATTAAGAGGAGATTATAGATAGATATATAAATACCCGTTCACATACACTTTTCAGGATAAAGCGAGAACCAAGAATTAGATAGAATCGAGCAATTGCATCGTCAACGGACAACGCCAGACCCAAAGTGGGTTTCGATGTACTGCATCTCATCAGTGACGTGCTCCGTCATAGGCGCGAACCCAGGTCGTTGCACTCAGTATTGCACACTTCATGAGTGCGACGATCTGGGTTCGCGTCTATGTCGGGGCAAGTCACTGATGAGATGCAGTACATCGAAACCCACTTTGGGTCTGGCGTTGTCCGTTGTCGATGCAATTGCTCGATTTTAATTCCAGAAAATATAATATAATATATATATATATATATATATATATATATATATATATATATATATATATATAGAGAGAGAGAGAGAGAGAGAGAGAGAGAGAGAGAGAGGGGGGTGTATATATTTATATATTTGATTGTACAGGATTCACTTTCAAACTAATTAACAGATCATTATGGATTTTGCAACACTACACTAGGCGAAAGGGTTTTTAGAGGACATAACACGGGCATAACCTTTCATTTGAAAAATCAAATGGGTCAGATTTTCATTGAATTTAAATCCATGGAGATTAGAGCAAGATCTTAAATTTCTTGAAACTCGTTATGCTTAAGCACAGAAATTGTAGACATTTTCTGGAATTAAAATTATGTAATGGATTTTGATCAAAATTTGGTTAAGGATTCTAGACATAAGTTTTATTAGCATTATATCTTGTTTTTAATTTTCTTAAGAGGTGTATAAATATGCTGCAAAACTCTTCTGTTTGGGAAACCCGCTCACTATTTAATGAGAACATAACATTGGAATCAAGATAACATAAAAGATAAAATGTTGTCTGTGCTATGATCCGGGTCAGCCATATACAAATCTATAAAATTTATAAAATTGAGAATATGTGTGTGAGCATACTTCTCAACCTATGTACTCAACGGATTTTTGATCTAAAGACTTGAAATTGGTATATAACATATTCAGACATGTGGAAAACATTTTAATCGGTTTTCATTCGGAAAAAGGGCTGTTAATTGTGAAAATTGAAAAATTGATACATGGGGTTGTCGAATTGTTAACTGTTCCATGAATGCGCATGCGTGAATGGTTCAGATGGCAGATTCATTATGCTAAAAATAAATAGGTCTTAAAAGGTGTTTAAAGATCGTGACACGGTTATTGTACTTGACTCACTGTCTTTATATTTTGGTTTCGATCTCAGCCCGCGTATTTTCCTTTCGTTTTTTTTAATTACAAGAATTGAACTGTTTTCCTATTTAAATGTCTCAGTTTCTGTATGAATTGAAATAAAGTATTTATACGTATTTTACGACCAGGCAACGCCGGGAAGCCTGCTAATAAATAGATAAAATAACAAAAATGTAAAAATAAAAGCACTTAGTGACCAAAAAGGGCGAAACATGTACCAAAGACAAGATACTTCTGGTTTCAAGAGGGATTAAAATTTTCGAATTTCGAAAAAAAAAACTTTTGGATTTCTGCCGTTCTAGCAGGTCCACACTTCTAATCTTTGCCTTTTCCCTTTGGGAAGGGACTAGTTTATCTCATCACCTGAGGCGCCTCTGCCGAGGACTGCCGAAGGGGCTGCACAGGGTCAGAGTGCTCCATTTCTGAGGCGGTAACTTTTTAATCCAACTTTCCAACCCTGCTGTCTAAGTTTCTCGCGGTGAGAGAGAAATAAATAATAAATATTGTAACGTTTGTCTTTACAGATCAGACAATACTTGTAAGGATAGGTACTACACTTAGATCCGAGCTCGATGACCGGACTGTGTAAACGGGTGTAAACGGCACCAAAGCGAATATGTTTTACAGTCATCTATCTAACGAGTGTATAACCGTTTGTCTCGTCTAATGTTCATATATTTACGGGTCTATTGAGTGAGCGTGACGTGTATATAGGAAGTGCATTCAATAAGTTTTCAGACGTTTTTTTGTACAGGCATTTAAAATTGTCGTATACTCTTAAAAATTCAGTATGTCATTGCTATACATCTTATGAGATGACTGACCAATTTTTATGATTTCACGCTCAAATGAACAGCTACAGCAGGAATTGGAATACACCCTACTAAAGTCTGAGTGCCACAGCTGGTGAACTTCAAAAATGCAATCGGGACGTGAGGACACTTCAAAAGATCGATTTGCAATAAAATTCTGTTTTAAACTTGGAAAAAATGCCACAGAAACGTATGGAATGCTTCAAACTGCTTTAGGACCATCTTGTATGAATGTAGCATCTATTTTTAAGTGAAATAAGAGATTTAAGGAAGGCAGGGAATCTCTGAGGGATTATAAGTGTCGGAGGAATAAGGAAATTAGAACACCAAAGTTGATTGGCCAAATAAAGAATTTCATAAAGGATTGTCGTGTGTCTATAGAGACAATAAATGCATAGTTTGATGTCAGTGTGTGAATTGTACACACAATTATTCGCGAAGACCTGAAGATGGGAGAGATTTTCACGAAGTTTATCCCTAGTGTGCAATCCAAAACTCCATCCTTGTCACAGACGATTTAGCCAAAATGGGCATCAAGAGAGTTTCTCATCCTTTCTATCTAGATCTTGCTCCCTGTGACTTTTGATTATTCCCTAAGCTCAAGGAAACCTAAGAGGCTGCCGTTATGAGATAATTGAGGAAATGAAAGAGGCTGTGATGAGGGTCATAGACACGTCCACCCAAGAGGATTTCCATGGGGCCTTCAAGAAGCTATTGCAACGGTACATCAAGTGCATTGCTGCCAGAGGAGATTACTTCGAAGGGGACTAGAGTTTCATGTGTGTACTATCAATAAAAGTGCCCACAAGTAAAAAAAATGTCTGGAACCTTATTGAAAGCACTGTCGTAATTATGACAGCGTCTTTATTGATCGCATAGAAATGCCCGTTGCGTTTATCTATACTTCGTTGTGTTTATGTATAGTTCGTACTGTTTATCTATAGTTCGTAGTGTTTATGTATAGTTGTGTTTATGTATAGTTAGTTGTGTTTATGTATAGTTGTGTTTATGTATAGTTAGTTGTGTTTATGTATAGTTGTGTTTATGTATAGTTAGTTGTGTTTATGTATAGTTGTGTTTATGTATAGCTGTGTTTATGTATAGTTAGTTGTGTTTATGTATAGTTGTGTTTATGTATAGTTAGTTGTGTTTATGTATAGTTGTGTTTATGTATAGTTGTGTTTATGTATAGTTAGTTGTGTTTATGTATAGTTAGTTGTGTTTATGTATAGTTCGTAGTGTTTATCTATAGTTCGTAGTGTTTATGTATAGTTGTGTGTGTGTGTGTTTTTTTTATTTTACTTCAGTAAGTTTTAAGAGATCAAGGTGCTCCCTCCTAGAGCTAACACTTGATTCTGTTATGATTTAAATTTATATCCGAGGGCTCTTTTAAGAATAGACACTGTTCCCTTTATTGCTGCTATCTGTATTTCGTTACAGCTTGGTCTTGTTTATGTATAGTTGTGTTTATGTATAGTTCGTAGTGTTTATCTATAGTTCGTAGTGTTTATCTATAGTTCGTAGTGTTTATCTATAGTTCTTAGTGTTTATGTATAGTTAGTTGTGTTTATGTATATGATTAATCATGTACGCGAGATTCTTTAGTATTTGTGATCGTCTACTTTCATAATGTTCCTCAAGTTGGTCTGCAAATTTATTGGATTGACGACTGCTGTATTTATCGATGTAGAAGTTAGTTATCTCTTTACCACTGACGGATACTGTAAAACAAGGGTTGGGAAAGTGAAATTTGAAGAATAAATAAAAATAAATAAAATAAAAACAAAACAGCTTCATATAGGAAGAGCAATCTGGCCTGCAGAAAATTCCTGGGTAACTCTGTCAGTAGGGGAACCGCGAGGGATTAGCAATAAAGTAATCCCTTCTCCAAGGGAGAAGATAAATCCTGGGATGGGTGACCTAGAAATGCACATGGCAATCAAAGCACCGTAATCAACAGGGAAATGGCCAATTCAAAAATGGTTTAGATTCTGTTGGCTTTAGTGCCGAGGGAAACTCGCGGCCGAAGCTAAAACTTACACATTTGCCGATGTTGAAGTCATTCCAGTATGTGCGCTAGTGGGTATGGACGTAAGTAAATGGTTAAATAGTTGGAGCATGATCAGATTAACGTAACGATTTCCTGTCACGTTGCGTCAATTGATCCCGCGTAAATGTCAGCGTATCTTTTATCTATATCGGCAAATTTATTGGTTCGATTTTCTTTCTTGTGTGTGTGTGTGTGTGTGTGTGTGTGTGTGTGTGTGTGTGTGTGTGTGTGTGTGTGTGTGTGTGTGTGTGTGTCTAAAAAAAAAATATCCAGCTTCCGGTGCATCCAAACGCCATCGACGTGACAGATTAACGCACTTTCGACGGAGATTTTTCTTTGTCACCAAAGCCAACTTTTAAATCATTATCAGAAAAAAATGCATTTTGCCTTTTTTTTTCTGTTGACTTAGGTATTTCTCTGGTTCTGTACAGTTCTGGGTGGTCCACCTTCCCCAGATCTTGTCTTCTTCGTCTTAGAAAAAAGTTAGTTGGTTGCTAATCGCCTGGGGATTCCTTGCAGGTGAACGCCGGTGTGGGTGCTCAAGCATACTTTTGCAGGCCAGGATGCTCTTCCTCTTGAGCGCTGGGTCTTTTCATCCCACTTCCAGGTCCTTGAGTCATATCTTCCCAACAGGAGGGGAATATAAACATCCCACTGTAATGCAATTAATGCGTTAACATGGTCCGCATTTCAAATCCTCGTTAGCTTTTCTACTGCAAATTACGTAATTAATAGAAGCGGGGTCGAGATTGACCTGCTAGATACAGCCGTGGCCCATGGAATCGCCATTAACGATGTCGAATCTATTGTGGTCATTTTTTTTTTATTTATTATTATAAGTAACTACGGTGAATTCGGGGTCAGATTTAAAGAGGGAATCCTAAGTAGAGGAGTTGTGCAACGACGCGTTTGTTCACATTACATTTAAGTTTCTGCATCTTAGTAAAGTTTGGGAAACGAGAAGCAGGGAGGGAATTTCAAGGGTAAGTGGTTCGAAGAAAAAAGCTCTCAGCATTGCACTAAAGTTAGTGAATATTCAAAACTAACTGTACATTGACCGTGAAAAATGACCGAAATTAACGCACTGCATGTGTTCTCACTCCAAAACGGCTGAGTCGATTTTATTTTGTTGTTCTTTGATAAGTTTGGTATTGAAATGACCCCGATAAGTATCAGAAATCGATAATCAAAAAAGTCCGATTAAAGAAGGAAGAGTCCGATTTTTTACAAGAGTTAACAGCCTTATACAGCCTAACATCACAAGTACATTTGAGAGGTTTTATCACTAGAAGGACCTAGCGGATAATATCAACAGTAGGTTCTTTAATAAGACAGGGGCGCGTTCGAAATCAATGTTTCTGCTTACAGCACAACTGATACTCAACTTTTGCATTTTAAACTTTTTTTTTTTTTACACGGTGGTCACCACTTATCAAGGCCCGGAAGCCACTAAGGGATAAGGGTTATTGCAAGTACATTACGTTAGTGTGGAGATTTAATGAAGTGTTTCCTTAAGGGGGCGGTTCATCAGGAACTTGTTTACGTTGGACTTGAAGACATCCAGGTTGTAGTCAGGTAGGAAGCAAGCAGACGGAACAGAGTTCCACAGGCGTGCAGTTCTAAGAAAGAAGCTTTGTTCATGGAATCTACGTTTTGATTTAGGCACAGATAAAGAGTGGGGAAAATTTTTCACTGTGGATTCAACTAGACGGGTGTTTTTCGTGAAAGATTGGCGAGGGAGGACCAGAGATTGGAGTTCAGACGAGCACCTGCCATGGAAATAACGATAAAACAAGGATAGGCTCACAACGTCTCTTCTGTGGGAGAGAGGTTAAAGGGTAGAGAAAAGGGAATCCCCCACTAAGCCACGAAGTCTATTTTGTACTCTGTCAAGGCAGGATAGGCTTTTTTTAGCAGCTCCTGCCCAGATATGGCAGCAGTATTTCATCCTTGGACGTACTTGGCTTTTATATAGATAGAGAATTGCATCAGTAGTGAGATATCTTCTGGAACGGTAGAAGGATCCCACCATCTTTCCAGCGACCTTGGCAACAGACTTGATGTACGTGTTCCATTTCAGATCAGGAGTAAAGGACAAACCCAGAAGCTTATCAAAAGACAGGGCTTCTCCTAGACGAGAGTCATCCATTTCAATTGATGCCAGTTGGGGATCAGAGCGTTGACGATGTAAAGATAGGAGTTTGGTTTTAGATGCATTAAAGGTAACCAGCCACGTCTTCCCCCACTGAACCACGCGCTCGAGATCAGAGGAGAGAGAATCAGAGAGAACTTTGTCATTTACAGCCTAAATGTCAATGAATGATTTAAGTATGTGTTTAGGGAGATCATTAATGTAGATCAGGAAGAGAGTTGGGCCCAGGATTGGCCCTTGAGGGACTCCAGCATTAATACTGCAGGCCTCTGATTTTTGTCCATCGACCACTACTCTTATGAGCCTATCGGAGAGAAATGATTTAATGATTGAGAAAACATTTCCAGTTATACCGTAGCTGGAAATCTTGTGAAGTAGGCCCTTATGCCATACCTTGTCGAAGGCCTTTGATATGTCAAGAGCAATTGCCCTAGAAAGGAAGCCTTTTTCAAGAGATTCTCTAATCCTGTGAGATATAACCGTTAGCACATCTGCGGTAGATATAATTTTGTTATATTGTCCAGAAAATTTCGTAGAATTACAACAATTTTTTCTATTTCATTCAACGTTTTTTTAGATATTTTAAAAAAAGATTCATTCCATAAAGAAATAAAATATATTAAATCAAAAACTCATATATTTTTTGAGAGAAGAAATAAAAATTCGTTGAGTGTTTTTTTTTTCAAGGCAAAAACTGATAAGTAAAATGTGATTATTTTTCATATACGGTGACACATATTTCTTCACACACAAGGCTTCACGGCTTACGCGTATGTGTTGTTTTTACGTCCTTTTATCCATCCGTATTTCAAAACAGGAATAAACACCACTTCGCTAACACCGGTTAATGCTCATGTAATAGCCGTCTTTTAAAATAGTTGTTTAAAAAAATTTTTTTGTTTAAAAAATACATGGAATATAAAATATAAATATGGACAAATTCTCATAAATGAAGAATGGAAGCATTCATTGATTAGTATTTTTTTTTATTTATATATATTTATTATATCTAGATTAAGTTAAAATTCGTTGAATCTCGTGAAATCTTTTTTAAAGAAAACCGATTTTTAAAGAATATAGTATATTTTTCGATAAAACTTTTTAAAGTTTGGTCTTTGCTCCTTTTATTGAAAATAAATTGGGTTTAAATTACATTATCCATACTGTTTTAAGCTTCGAAATATAGCGAGTCTAAATAATCACTACTTTTTTAATGACGAATTCTGACACTCCTAGCTGTATGCCACACAGAGATTTATCAAAAGAGTTAGTTTTGCGACATTATTTTTGCACCAACCTAATATTTCACCCATAATTTAATACCATTAATTAATATTATACAATTTCCATGACATAACGAATACGGATTGCCGAACCCACCATCTGCGTTGGTCATAACTGCACTATTTGCATGTAATAAACTTTTATTTAAGACTTTTTGTGTTCGGTATACTTCCGGAATAACAATACAGCTTTCCGGTTAATATTTCTGAACATCATGACGTCGCTAGTTTCCGTTTTTATACTTATAAACATCAGATGTACTTCCGGAATAGTGTTGCTGGTGTCCGGTTTTGTATTTATAAACATCAGATGTACTTCCGGAATAATGTTGTTGGTTTCCGGTTTTATATTTATAAACATCAGATGTACTTGCGGAATAATGTTGTTGGTTTCCGGTTTTATATTTATAAACATCAGATGTACTTCCGGAATAGTGTTGCTGCTTTCCGGCTTTATATTTATAAACATCAGATTACTTCCGGAATAATGTTGTTGGTTTCCGGTTTTATATTTATAAACATCAGATGTACTTCCGTTGGTTTCTAAACAAAGTCCAGTCGGATTTCTAATCTTCTTCGTTACATGCGAATAGGAACGCCCAATATATTACGCAAAAAATAGGATTACGCTTACTACTTAACTGTAGAAATATTAAGCCCAGGTGTACAGCGTTTGAAAGAACACGATGTAATCGCTCGGGCAGACTGCGGCGGGTGGGGGGGAGGATATGCATAATGAATAAACACATCGTTTATGTTTTATTCCTATGTAATGGATTATTGATGCACTCGTCTGAACCTGAACGAATACAAATAATTGGCGTGCGTTGGCGGCCACTTCGCATGCGCGCACGGATCTTGCTTATAATACCAGGATTGTGTATATAAAATATATGGATGTCTAGTCAGTTTTTTTCTGCAACACCGATTATGATTTAATGGTCTCGTTGGTTTGAGCGTTGCTTCTTTTCCTTGATGTTAGGGTTGATCGCTTCTGGTGACATTCATTTCCAGATTTATTTTTCTTTTCTAGTGATCCTCTTTAAAAACATTGGAAGAAACAAAAGCAGCGAATGTTGTCTTTGCGCATCGAACCTCGATTGGGTGAAAGTTCATACCAGCAGCTTCTTCCCAACAATTACTTCACAAGAAATAGTCGCTTCCGAAATTTCACACGTGGTATAAAACCTCAAACGCAATGTTTCTTCCTTTTTTCCTGTTTAATTTCAGAGATAATTTAAGAGTGTATGATACATTTTACCTCAGTTTTTTAGGGTTAAATATCACTAGCAATTGTTTTATCATGGCATTCTGATATGAAAAACATAAACTTACGCGGAAAATTGTGCGTCGCAAATAAGAAACTAAGTTTCTAAGTGACGTGGGGGGGGTAAAGATCTATTTAGAATGATTGAATAATACGAGGTGCCTTCTTTAGGATTCCAGGCTTTTTTTTTGTTGTTTTGTACAAGCATATAAAATTGTCATAGACTCTTGAAAGTTCACTATGTTATTGCTATACATCTTATGAAATGACTGATCAATTTTTATGATTTCACGTTCAAATGGACAGCTACAGCATGAATTGGAATACATGCTACTAAAACCTGATTATCACAGCTGGTGAATTCCAAAAATACAATGCCGGATGTGAGGACACTTTAAACGAATGATATGCAATACAATTTCGTTTTAAATTTGAATTAAAAAATGTCACAGAAATGAATGGAATGCTTTTGACTGCTTTTGTGCCATTTTACATGAATTGAACATCAGTTTTTGAGTGGCATGAGAGATTCAAGGAAGGCAGGGAATGTGAAGGATGATGAGATGTGTGAGAGAAGTAAGGAAGTAAGAATACCAGAGTTGATTGGCCAAATAAAGAATTTCATGGTTAAGAACTGTCGTGTGTCTATAAAGACAATAAGGGCACAGTTTGATTTCAGTGTGAGAACTGTACATACAATTACTCGTGGGGATCTGAAGATGGAGAACACTTGCATAAAGTTTGTCCCAAGGGTGTTCAGAAAAGATCAGAAAGACGTTGACATGAATAAGATGAGCATCAAGACAGTTCATTACTCCCTATTATTTTCGGTTATTCTCTAAGCTCAAGGAAAACCTTGATTGCTGTCATTTTGAGACAACTGAGGAGATGAGAGAGGCCGCGACAAGGGTCATTGACATGCTCACACAAGGGGACTTCCATGGGATCTTCCAAGAGTTGTTGGAATGGTCCAATAAGTGCATTTCCGCTGGAGGGAGATTACTTTGAAGAAGACTAGAGTATCAATAAAAGTGGCCATACGAAAACGCCTGAAAACTTATTGAATGCACCTTATATACTAATTTAAACAAAACGGTAAGATTATTTAATGATGAATGTGATAAAATGTTATTCTTTGTATTTGATTATCTACAGGTTGTCCTGAATTAATGAAATATAAACGTAATGTTTTACCACATGTTGTCGTGTTGTGTGAATCTTGATACGAATGAAATATAAACGAAGGCCTTTCGTATTTCATGATTAACAATTTAAACTTTAAATTGAATGTTTGTGAATGAAAAATATAAAACAGGATTAAATTAACGCAGCAGATTTATTCTTTCTTTCTATGATTACCACAAACCAACTGGAGAGGTTGAGTGTCGTTGTTTGTTGTTTTTTGTTTTTTTTTGTTTTTTTTGTGTGTTTTTTGTTTGTTTTTTTACATGGAGTTCACCACTTATCAATGCCCAATGGCCACTCGGGGATAAGGGTTATTGTGTGTACAGTAATCAAAGGGATAGTTTAGCAATAGTATTGGAGAATTGGTAAGGTGTCATTACTTAGGGGGGGGGCGGTTCATCAGGAATTTGTTTGTGTTGGACTTGAAGACATAAGGTTGAAGTCGGGAGGAAACAGGCAAGCGAAACAGAGTTCCACAGGCGTGCAGTTCTAAGAAAGAAGCTTTGTTCATGGAATCTACGTTTTGATTTAGGCACATATAAAGAGTGGGGGAAATTATTGACGGTGGTTTCAGCTAGTCGGGTGTTTTTTTAAAAAGATTGGCGAGGGGGGGGACCAGAGAATGGAGCTCAGACGAGCACTTGCCATGGAAATAACGATAGAACAACGACAGGCTCGCTACGTCTCTTCTGTGGGAAAGAGGTTGCTGGGTAGAGAAAAGGGCATCCCCCACTAAGCCACGAAGTTGTGCCCTCGCTTTCGATCTGTTTCTTTATGACTGATCTGCCTGATTGGTGCCGACTACAGCTGTTTGGGCTTTTTTAATAGCTACGACTGGCTCGCAGGACAAAATTGTTTTTATCCTGCGAACGTAATTGAAAATTCCTAAAATCACTTCGTATTTTTTTTTTTTTTTTGTCTTTTCTTTTCTGCGAACTTATTTTTTTAGATATAACTTTCATATATGGTTTGTGATTACAGGCTATTAGTTGATAACTATAGAAGTGAAAGATATCATAATCCTGTAATAATACTTGGAATTATCTCTCTTATGTGTCTTTGCAGATTTTCTTTCTTTTTTTTTTTTTTTTTCTTTTTTTTTTCTTGTTTTGTTCGCGTGGAGATTAAATTGCATTGTTTTTACTCGATAATGTATTTTATTGTTTTTACTAAGACGTGGTTTTATATAAATAAAAGTTATTAGGGGAAAATAGAATCATGTGGAAAGTTATTGCATTATAAATAATTACCGATCAAAATTATTAAAACAGAATAATCCCATCATTACGTTTGTTAATTGATTGAAATAAAAACATTTTTGTTTTTATTTTAATCACAATTTTCTTCGTTTTACTTTTTACATATTTCTTTATTAGATAAGAAACCTCCGGTCCTTATATATATATATATATATATATATATATATATATATATATATATATATATATATATATATATATATATATATATATATATATATAAGAACAAGTAGTTAATAAAACATGTTAAAACACACTTTGAAAAAGAGTTAAAAATATTTAATTTTAAAAAGGAAACACTAGATAAATGGACATTCCTTAATCCGCGGAGTTTCGAAGAAATACTTTCCTTCTCATCAGAGGGTAGGATTTAGCAAAATGCGGGATCGGATATTAAATGAAATTACAAGAAAGTCATAGATCTTACTTGATAACAAAAAGTGAAGCAGAGGGAATAGGGTGAATAAAAAAGTGATTTCGCCCTATTCCCTCTGCTTCACTTTTTGTTATCAAGTAAGATCTATGACTTACTTGTAATTTCATTTAATACTTTTGCAAGCAAAATCTGATCTCGCATTTTGCTAAATTCTACCCTCTGATGAGAAGGAAAGTATTTCTTCAAAACTCCGCGGATTAAGGAATATCCATTTATTTAGTGTTTCCTTTTTAAAATTAAATGTTTTTAAGTCTTTTTCAAAGTGTGTTTTAACATGTTTTATCAACTACTTGTTCTTATTATAAGCTCTATCTCCTATTTGGTTTTATCGAGCTTTTACATCTGGTTGAGATTACTTTATAAATATTAATTCTTTAATATTTATAATTTACTTCAGTTTTGCCATCTTGGATCATTTGGTAAACTTAACTGTAATTCTTATTTTATATATATATATGTGTGTGTGTGTGTGTGTGTGTGTGTGTGTGTGTGTGTGTGTGTGTGTGTGTGTGTGTGTGTGTGTGTGTGTGTGATTTGAGGTTACTATTTTTCAAAGGTAGGGTAACCAGTAAAATATAACGAGGTTAATACAAAAGAGCTCAATACGAAAGTAGAGCAAGTTACATTTTCAATTTGTATTTACATAATAAGCAGTAATTTGTTGCTACACAGTCATGAGCGAATATAAGCGTTGTTGCCTGAAAAGGTCTCTAGTTACTAAATACTAGAAGACCGAAACATGCTCATGACTGTGTAGCAACAAATTACTGCTTATGTAAAGACAAATTGATTATATATATATATATATATATATATATATAACTACTTCATTTACTCACTTAAAATTAATATACGAAAGTATAGATTTATGCGTAAACTTTAAGTATTTACTTCAAAAGTGCTCAATACGTAGGTAGAACTAGTTAGTAATTTATAAAATATATATGGCGATTAAGCTACACTGAATATTCGGCGTTTCCTCCACTCTAGGATTCGTCAAGCTTATGCGCGAATTCTGTGGTTGTTTATCGTTTTTATATGGTCCTCTTCTGTTGAGGATTTTAGTTAGCCAATCAGCTTTCTAGTATCCACCGCGCCCTTTTCTATCAGCCAATGGGCATGCATTTTATCGAACAAAGGATCTGTTTTAAAACTAGTTTAGTGGTTTAACGCCGAATATTCAGTGTAGCTTAATCGCCATATATATTTTATAAATTACTATATATATATATATATATATATATATATATATATATATATATATATATATATATATATATATGAAAAAATAGACTGTAAAAATCTAGTTTACAATAATTTATTATTCGACGGGATACTCAAATAAAATATATTGAAATTTCCGTATCCGCAGAGTTTAAAAGAAATGCATTCTTCTCATCAGAGGATAGATATTAGCAAATGAATAGTATAGCGAAACTATTAATTGGCTGGTATTAATTGAAACAGCATTATATAAAAACTGGTCATGAATGCAAAAAAAATCTTTGTTGGGCAAAAGGTTTATAAAATGCAGAAAATCATTAATAAATCAAAGGATACATTAAAAATCAAGGGTTAAAAGAATAGATGAAAAGATATGGTGAGATCAAATATTATCAGTAAGAAGAGATAATAGAAGATAATAATAATCTCATTAAAACAATTCTGAATTGTACTGTTGACATGCAGACTAAAATTCAAATAAAAAATGTATGTAGTAATCTTATAAATCCTAAAAGATTATAAAAATTCAATAACTTTATAAAAATTCAAAAAGTTGATAATAATTCAATAACTCTATAATAATCCAAGTTTATAATGATTCAAAAAGTTTATAATAATCCAAAAAGTTTATAATGATTCAAAAAGTTTATAATGATTCAAAAAGTTTATAATGATTCAAAAAGTTTATAATGATTTCAAAAAGTTTATAATGATTCAAAAAGTTTATAATGATTCAAAAAGTTTATAATGATTTCAAAAAGTTTATAATGATTCAAAAAGTTTATAATGATTCAAAAAGTTTATAATGATTTCAAAAATTTTATAATGATTCAAAAAGTTTATAATGATTTCAAAAAGTTTATAATGATTCAAAAAGTTTATAATGATTCAAAAAGTTTATAATAATTTCAAAAAGTTTATAATGATTCAAAAAGTTTATAATGATTCAAAAAGTTTATAATGATTTCAAAAAGTTTATAATGATTCAAAAAGTTTATAATGATTTCAAAAAGTTTATAATGATTCAAAAAGTTTATAATGATTTCAAAAGGTTTATAATGATTTCAAAAAGTTTATAATGATTTCAAAAAGTTTATAATGATTCAAAAAGTTTATAATGATTCAAAAAGTTTATAATGATTCAAAAAGTTTATAATGATTTCAAAAAGTTTATAATGATTCAAAAAGTTTATAATGATTCAAAAAGTTTATAATGATTTCAAAAAGTTTATAATGATTCAAAAAGTTTATAATGATTCAAAAAGTTTATAATGATTTCAAAAATTTTATAATGATTCAAAAAGTTTATAATGATTTCAAAAAGTTTATAATGATTCAAAAAGTTTATAATGATTCAAAAAGTTTATAATGATTTCAAAAAGTTTATAATGATTCAAAAAGTTTATAATGATTCAAAAAGTTTATAATGATTTCAAAAAGTTTATAATGATTCAAAAAGTTTATAATGATTTCAAAAAGTTTATAATGATTCAAAAAGTTTATAATGATTTCAAAAGGTTTATAATGATTTCAAAAAGTTTATAATGATTTCAAAAAGTTTATAATGATTCAAAAAGTTTATAATGATTCAAAAAGTTTATAATGATTCAAAAAGTTTATAATGATTTCAAAAAGTTTATAATGATTCAAAAAGTTTATAATGATTCAAAAAGTTTATAATGATTTCAAAAAGTTTATAATGATTCAAAAAGTTTATAATGATTCAAAAAGTTTATAATGATTTCAAAAATTTTATAATGATTCAAAAAGTTTATAATGATTTCAAAAAGTTTATAATGATTCAAAAAGTTTATAATGATTCAAAAAGTTTATAATGATTTCAAAAAGTTTATAATGATTCAAAAAGTTTATAATGATTCAAAAAGTTTATAATGATTTCAAAAAGTTTATAATGATTCAAAAAGTTTATAATGATTTCAAAAAGTTTATAATGATTCAAAAAGTTTATAATGATTTCAAAAGGTTTATAATGATTTCAAAAAGTTTATAATGATTTCAAAAAGTTTATAATGATTCAAAAAGTTTATAATGATTCAAAAAGTTTATAATGATTCAAAAAGTTTATAATGATT
>NC_136501.1:3194089-3324089 GCF_053919585.1 Euprymna scolopes
CTTCGACTAGTGTTGATCGTCATTCCTTTACTACAGTGTCTGATTTTTTTTTTTGGGGGGGGGGCAATTTTATATTTCATTGATCTTGCAAAACGCTTGTTCTAATATTTATATAAGTTTATTTATCCAGCTTGTGCACTTTTTTAAAAATATTAGTTTTAAGTGCTTGGCTATTTTTTTTAGATGTTTTGTTTCGTCATTATGTTTGGTATTTTTAATTATTGCTGTATTACTTGACTGTTTGTTTTTTTGTTTTGTTTTTTTTTTCGTTTTTATATGAAGCGATTTCCTTTTATGTCGCTGCTTTAAGTATTCCGCATGGAGATGAACTGTGATACTATCTGTGTCTAAGTGTTGGGAAGTGGGGGAGAAAGAGAAAAGGGATTATGACGTATGACAAAAGATAAGAAGGAAATGTCAAGAGAACAAAGGGATAGAAAATAGGGTTGGTGGAAAGTCAATGGATGCAAAGTTGTTCACAAAGGTACACAAAAGAAAGCTGACATAGGATTGTAGGTCAAAGAAGAAGTGGTATTTGAATAATTACTGCGGGAGAGCCATGAATTTAATTACTGTCGTGTTTAAAAATATTTGAAATAGTTACATGATAAAAAGTTGATGATTCCGCTTTTCTATTTCATGATTTACGGGAGGTGGCTGGGACTTTTTCTTTGTATATAAATTTGTAATTATTCGGGAAAACAATTAAAACAAAGCCCAATACCAAAATCAAACAAACATTTTTCTCGAGTAAAATTTTATAAAGCATCCAATGGCGGTAATTAAGCTTTCATAATTTTTTTCCTATAATAATATCACGGAGTCTGCTTCGCGCTGGACACCGTGAACAGCAAGGATGACGTTTCATTTAATCCAAGTACATTTATAACTTGAATATTTTAAATTAAAGGAATTCAAAATTAAGAATAAATACAAATGATAGAGTTTATATGGGATCTGCATTCACTCCCGGACAACACCGGGACTGTCTGCTAGTGTAAGTATATACATCCATTTCAGTTTCTGCGTCTATAAAGCGCATTTAGTTTTATAGCATGGACAACTTGTCCAGCGGGATTGTCGCCAAAATATTTTCTGACCTATTATAATTGGGCGTAGCATAATTGGCAGAAAATGCATAACACACACACGCACACACACACACACACACACACATACATAAACACACGTGTGTGTGTGTGTGTGTGTGTGTGTGTGTGTGTGTGTGTGTGTGTGTGTGTGTTATTTTGTTTTTTTTTTACATAACGGATGTGTTTGAGGAGCGTTGGGAGGACGTTGACTGCGGCCAACTTCGCAAGCCTTGTTAATAAATTCAAATAATCTGATTGTGATACCCTCCACCCCAGCCCACCAAGACACCGTTGCAGATTAGCCACACATCGTAATTGGAGGTAAATCTGTCATCTAACGTTACCTGTGTTACCTGTGTTATGAAGTTAGTTGACCAGGTAAAAATAAGGAAACATGAGAATGAAACTGGAACTGAATTTCAGTCGAAAAATACTTCTCGGGTAATACGTCAATAACAATAATAATATACAAGGGACTACGCCTCTTACCGCGGTTCGTCCGACTAAGCTATGGAGAGATTTTACTGACCGCCTTACGCATATACGATGCGACACAAAACAGCACATATTTACAATCCATCTTATAGTCAGCTGGGAAGCAGCCCGGTAGTAATGTGTTCCACAGAACAGTTCTGGGAAAGAAGCTTTGCTCATGGAATTTTCGGTTAGTTTTAGACACAAAGAGTAAGGGGGGGGTTAAAGTGATTTTAGCTAGACGAGTGTTTGCCGTAAATATTTTACAGGGGAGGCCATAGATTGAAGCTCAGTCGAGCACCTGCCATGAAAATAACGATAGAGCAGAGATAGACTCATAATGTCTCTCCTGTTTGTGTGTGTGTGTGTGTGAGAGAGAGAGAGAGAGAGAGAGAGAGAGAAAGAGAGAGAGAGAGAGAGAGAGAAAATAGTAAGGAGGGGAAAAGATCACTCATTAGATTTCGAAGTCGGTTTGTGCCGTGCTGATAGGAAGGATACTCTTAGCAGCTCCTTCTCAGGTGTGGCAACAGTACTCCATCTTAAGGCGTATTTAGCTTTTGCATGTCCAGATGATTGCGACTGTACTGAAATACTTTTTGGTTCAACCATTTTCCAGCAATTTCAACAACAGATCTAACGTAGGTCTTCCATTTCAGATCAGAAATAAAACTCTGTCGCAGAACTTGTGAGAAACTATTATTCGAAATGTTTGGGGTCTATCTGATCAAATAATTTGGGGAATTTGATTTGCATATAATATTTTCCCGATTCCGATACAATTACCGATTATATTCTCAACTCCCAATTCCGATCCCAATTTTTTCATATCTTTACATATTTAGTTAAAGAGTCGTGTTTTATTTTTGTCTATTTTCGTATTACCCAAGAAACGTATGTAGTATGTGCAATAAATAGTGGGGCAGGTGATCTCAACATTCCATAAGAATCTTTCACTTAGTGACGCAATCACCAAGTGAAAAATTGTTTCAGTAAATCTGTCTCACTAATATTTATACGCAAATGTAGAAATCTACACTTGTGATTTTAGTTTCGTTTCTTATTTAAAATCGATAAATATTTATCAATTTTACCATTAAAATTATCGGTTTTGGCATGAGAAAATATGCACAATTTTTTCTTATGTTGATACCGATACGCCAGAAAGTTCTGATTTTTTTTTGATTTCGATTAATCGTCCCAACACTAGTATATAATAATAATACTAGTAGAATACCTGTATCGGGTCAGGTAAAATTAATACCCTGAAATGAACAGTTTTACGCCGCTTTTATATCTCCTAACGAGGATTAAAATCAATATATAATGATACTTAACCTTATATCTATAATACGTATCCTAATTTGGATCAAAATCCATTAAATGATTTTAATCCTTGAAAATATTTTAAATTAAAGGCTTAAGCTGTGCGGACATTGGAGAGAAATTGAAAATCAGGGTTTGTTTTTTTTTGTTGTTTTTTTTTAATTATTTTTTTTTTATTTTTTTATTTATTTTTTTTTTTTTTGCATAAATAATTTTTATGACTATGGATTAAATTTAAAGAAAATTTGAAATATTCAATTTTCAAATGAAACCCATCTTATTTTCACTACAAACCATTTAAAACTTTTAAAAAAATGAAATTTAAAAAATATTTATTAATTGATGTTTAATATTTATCGTTAAAATTTCACAAAACGTAAAAAAAATATCTGAATTTTCACGAAAGGCTTTCACCTCCACATTACGCCTTTGCATAAATTAAATTAAAGTAAATATAGCCCACACTTGGATCCCTTATGTCTATCTACAGAGTTTCAAGATCCATTAATGATCGGTTAATTAGGAGTGAATCTAGTACTTATGCATTTCTATTTTCCAGTGTGGGGGGCGCAGGACAATTTTTTGGTTTTCATTCAGACAATTCAGCAAGACCTTATCCGAAAATGTTAACGTTTCACGTAACTTTTACTTAAAAACAAAACGAAAATACTAGTGCGAGTGCGGTTTGCGAATCGGACGTATCTAAGCGTCGGCATGAGTTTGTCCGGAACCTGAAGGAAAACGCCGGATTGAGCGGAGCACCATCAAATAAATCTTACAAACAGAAAACAGAAAATAGAAAAAAAAAAAAAAACCTAATAAGAAATAAATGAAAGCGTAGAAAAAAAACGACCTACCGGGCTAGTGTTGTCAAGAATAATTTTAACCAGTTTTTATTTATTTTTTATGCAAGAAAAATGAAAGATTTTTTTAATGCTTTTTAATAAAAATTAATTGATAGAACATTTTTTTCTTGTCTTGTACAAGTTTTTGTACTAAATGGCGACATGTTTTCTTTTTTCCAATTTTTTTTTCAAAACTTAATGGGGGGGGAGGCGAACAACCGTTTATTTTTTTATTTTATTTTATTTATTTATTTATTTATTTTATGCCTTCTAACAGTTTCATACGACCATGGTCCGCAACAGAATACTTTTAATTATGGAAAGAACGGTTTCAGCATTGCGATTTGGTACGGTGACCAAGAATCCCTCCTTCCCGTCGGGATCCTACCCACCGAAGACCCAGTGCGGTGTGAAGAAAGTGTGCTGACCTTGTTTTCGTCTGTGGTAGACAACCCCATCTATCTCTACCGTATGCTCTAGGCCTCTGATCTGCCGGGGATTCCAGAGGAAATAATCCTGGCAAATGTCTCTCATAAAATTCTTCTAATCAGCAACGGTGTGGCCAGAGTCTGCCCCACATCCTCTCATGTTTTGTTTTTTTTTTTCCTTTTTTTTTCCGAGTGGCTATGTCGTGTGCCTACATGTATATTATCTTCATGATTTGACCGATTTTCAAGCGAAATTGTTCGAAAAACGTGCCAGTTCATAATGAGGTCCATTTTCGACATTGTGCATTTGTGCATCTCCAGGCGAATCTATCGGTGAGAGAGGTTCGCTTTCCAAGGATGCATTTCACGCCACAGGTCCTGCAACTCATTTCGTTTGCTAGTGTCACGCTCCATAAATTACAGGTAAAAACTAATTTTTTTTTTTTTTTGGTTATTCTCTTCCAATATTTATCAAGACGTCGCCTGGTAATTTTTGGTGGCTTTTCATTGGGTAATCGCGTTTGCGTTCGATACTGTTTTCTGATTGGCTGATCTAATCGTCGTTCGGCGATTTCCGTCAGGTTCCAGGCAAACCCGAGTGAACGCTTAGATTCGTCCAGATCACAAACTGTACCTGTACCAAAATAAATACTCTACAGTATTACAATAATAAGGTGCTGTATGTCAAAAGACGGTGATGCCTCCTCGCGTATATAAGGAAAATGCCCTAAAAACCAACGGCATCATCTTTGTTGATCAGAATCTACATGCGACTGGAACCCAATCGAGAATTTTTCTTCCCAAGAAACTTCCTCCTCCGTCAAGCTGGTTCGACTCAATAAGGGTGAATGCTATACCAGGTATCTCCGCCCGTCTCTTCCATCCTACCCCCCCCCCAAAAAAAAAACGACAAGAAAGGACAATTTTTATCGTTTACTTTGCGGCCATTAGCTCAAGCCAGGAAAATTATTGATCCGCTCAGGCTCAACTGATGTAATGTCTTAAAATATCAGTTTAGCGGTTAATTTATTATGATTTTAATTTCCTTTTAATTCCCTAGTGAACGTGACTTCTGACTCCGATTTGCATTGGAAGGCGTCCGTTTTATATCTTCTATCTAAAGAGACAAACTATGCAGGAGTATCAAGAAAAGAGTCGTTATGTCCGCATGGGGGAGATCAAGGAACCCGGTGACGAGGTGTGTTGTGCTTATGACAATAATCTTACAACGGAGGAGACGGATTTGAGTGAAGAGAAAGAGGACGCTGCCCTTGTCGTGCGCAAAGTGGCTAGAGAAGTGAGTAATCGTTCTTTGGTGAAAGGTTCGATCCGTTTCTTTTTGTTTGTTTGTTTTGTTTGTTTTGTTTTTTTACTGACCATTGGCCAGTTTCGTGTGTAGCTTCTTTTTTATTATTATTATCTATGATTTTTTTTTTTTTGTAACTTGCACAACTGTTTAAATGATTTTTTTTTTCGTTCTAATGTCATTTTTTTTTTTTTTTTTTTTGCGATAGTCGGAAGGGCTTTTTATTTGCCACGGTCGGTTATTTCTTTACAAAAATGTTTCTCAAAAGTGTGTGTGTGTGTGTGTGTGTGTGTAATCAGAGGTTAACTAATCAATGAGTTTAGCGAGGTTAATACAAGAGCGTTTAATACTGAAGTAGGGCAAGGTATACTTTTTTATTTGTTTTTACATAAGGAATTATATGTCGCTACACATTTATGAGTTTGTTTCGGTCAGGTAGTAACTAGCAACTGCAGACCTCTTCAGGCGATACAGCTTATACGAAATTTTGCTGTCGTAAAAGCTGGATCGCCTAAGAGGTCTCTAGTAACTAATAACAAGCTGACCGAAACCTGCTCATGACTGTGTAGCAACATATTCCTGCTTATGTAAAACCAAATACAACGTGTATATATATATATATATATATATATATATATATATATATATATATATATATATATATATATATATACTAGCTGTACCCTGCCACGCGTTGCTGTGGCTCAAATTGGTGCAATGGAAAAAGTTCCAAAATGAGAAAAAGCATGTTTCTTATAGGTTTAAATTTCCATTTTGCATGGGTACAGTTTTTGTTCCATTTTCTTAGCTGATATAGAGATTTTCCGGTTTGGTGACTCTTGAATATGTAACATAAATTGTCCATGTGAAAAAACAGTCAGTGTGTAACTGTAAGGCCCACAATTGTAAAGATTGTTCTCTGTGCTTTGTTGATGGTTATTGCAAATGACAATAAAATTGGGAAGTGCAATTTCCTAAAGTGTAATGATGTATCCGGTGGAATCATAGGAATGCATGGAATGAAGATATATTCATCTGTGAAAGGTCCTGTTAAAATTGTTGTTTCTATGATATTGTTTGTTAATTTTTTTTTACTGCAAGCTATGTGCCATTGCAAAGCTTGGATTGGTTTATATTTCACAACATGATAATTAGTACACCAAATTTCAGTTGCAATACATGCGGTGGCATCCCTGCTAAATATAACTGTTGGATAATTAACCACTTTATCTGCTTTCACAACAGTGTCGATGGATTTGTATTTGACTACCTCACTTGGAATTTTACATTGAATAATAGCGTTAAGTTCATGGGCATCTTTATATTGACCTGACCTGCAAGAATAGCTCATTCACTCAGTCAAATGGAATTCTTATAATTTGAATATCTGCAAAAACCTTTTAAACTAACTATTCTTTTGATGAAATAAACAGAAATTACAGAAGTTAAAAGTCAAAGAATTTTGCCCTTAACTCTGATCAGCTGGCACTTTTTCGTACCCAATTTCCCACAAGTGATGCAAAAGTTTTTGTGCAGATCGAACAGTCTGCAACTGTACATGAATATTTTTAGTTAAGTTTAATGTCTTCACATGGAACAAAAAAGTAGAGTATTTGAGGCAAGCATTTATTTCATCTGCTGGTGTTGATTGAAGAATAACAGGTAACATTAGTCTGAAATCTCTTGCAAGCAATATTACTGCATTCCCAAATGGTCTGACATTGCCACGCAAATCTTGCAAGGATCGACCAAGAGCTTCAAGTGATTTTTTGCGTACCATTGTGCATTCATCCTAAACAATAAGTTTGCTTTTCTGCGATATTTTTCCTCATATTGGATGCTTTGGAGATGTCGAACATGAGATTTTTGAAAAATTGAATGTTTTAAAGTAGAATAAATAATTCTTCTACTTGGCAGCAAGGTCGCATGTATTCCTCATGCAGCAAGGGCTAAGGCTATGTCATTTTGTTACCAAATGGCTGCCAAAATCAATTTAATTAGAAAGGTTTTACCAGTTACTTCTGGTGCTGTTCAAAGTAGCAGTAATTTCCAAATAACTTCTATTCTCACAGTCAGTAAATTAGGTGACTAAAATAGAATTTATCCATGTTTTGACAATGCCTTATTCACTGTAATTAATTTAGGAGACTAAAATAGGATGAGGGATTAGAGATGGACGGATAGAGAGGAAGATATATAGATAAAAAAGAGACAGTGAGAGGAAAATAGAGAAAGAGAAGGAGATAGAGAGATAAAGGGATTGATAGATAAACAGAGAGAGGGGGAGAGTTAGAAACAGAGAGGGATGAGACAGAGGAAAGGAGAGAGATAGAGGGAGTTAGAGAGAGAAAGGGGCTCAAAGAGAGATGGAGAGGGTGATATAGAGAGAAAGATAGATTGAGAGAGGGAAAGGGAGAGATGGATAAAGAGAGATATTAAGAGAGGAAGAGAGAGGGGGAGAGAAACAGAAGGTGAACTACACTTCACTGTTTTTTTCCTCGTTCAGTAGAGAAGAAATCTTTCGATACTGAGGCAATTTTAATGTTTTGTTATTATCCAGAGTACCCGTCTTTTTTTTTGGGGGGGGAGGGGGGCTAGATTTTCCTCACATTAGAAACCGACCGGGTTATCTGTACTTTTACTTAACAAATTAATAAAAGAAAAACATATTGTAAAATTTGAATTTAACAGGAAAATACTATTTTTAAAAATAGCACGATAACATAAGTGCATAAGGTCCACTTTAGGTACTCCTTGGGCGATGAGTTCCATGACGACCAGCATAATTATTTAATGGTCGTCCCTGAGCCCCCTCCCCAGTCAAGGCTAATGCATATGCACGTAACATTTTTTTTATTTACTGACGTTGGCTTAATAACTAAACGATTTATTGATAATTTCGTAACCCTTAAACGCATGCCGGAAGATTTAAATTGGTTCATTATTGTTAAATTAAACTTTTTTTTTCATTACGAAAAAAAAAAAGTTTAATTCAGCACAAAACCAAAAACACATTAATGATAAATGATTTATTATTCTATTCATTGAAATTTACTCATTTTTAAATAAAAAAGTAAAAAAAAAGTAAATAAAAAAATAGTTGCTTGTGTGCGCATAAAAAACTTGTTTTTTTTTGTTTTGTTTTGTTTTTTAGATTAGGTCCACCTTATAATCACCCCCCTCCCAACCTCCTCATCTTAAGAACAGCTTCCGGAATAAACACCACTTTTGGAGGGGGGGCTATTTGCCAAATTTAACTGATATTTGTTGTCAGCATACTCACCCAAAAATACTATTAAAAAAAAAAAGGGGGTTATCCTTTACGGAAATGGTCCCGACGTCCGCCTCGTTCTGAGTTCGGGGAGAGGCCGTTTGACGTAGGCGGTGTCGAGGCAGAAAATGACCCTAACCCTAAAATATGCGATATGTCACAGACAGATGCTTTTACAAATATTGTGAAACAAATCACAGAATTTTACAGGGTTAACTAACCACGTGGAACTATTCTAATCATGTGGACTGTTTTTTTGTTTGTAAATTCTAATTATTTGAACTGTTTATTTTGTAAAATTCCAATTATTTGAACTGTTGAATTATCAAAAATTTGAACTGTTTATTTTTTAAAATTCTAATTATTTGAACTGTTTAAAATAAAAAAAATAAAAATTCTAATTATTGGAACGGGTTTTTTTCTCCTTAAGTTAACAACTGGGCACTTTATTGAACTCGATAAAAGTCGTCATTTAAAAAGAAATTTAAAATTAAATGTTAGTAAAAGTGAGAAATTATTAATAAATGTTTAGTAACATTTTTCGGTGCTTATGCAGAGAGTGATCCGCGCTATTTTTTAAATCGTGTTTTTTTTTTATTCAATTGCAAGGTTAAAGTACAGAATAGGTACAAAACACCCTCCACTCCCCATGTTGAGAATGGCTTTTTAAATAATAACGTTATTATTTCAGCATGGATCACTCTCTGCATGAGTACCCATTTTTCTTTTAATATTCATAAAAAGTCAAACTTTTTTCAAAATAAATAAATAAATGTTTGTAAATGTGACAAATAATCGTTTAGTTACGGCAACGTCAGTAAATAAAATATGTTACGTGCGGGATGGGGTGGGAGAGTAAGGGAGCGACTATTATTTTTTTTCTACTGGTCGCCATGGAACTCAACGCCCAAGAAGTACCAAAATGTAAGTTTTTTGTCAAATAAATAAATTTCAAGCAATTTTTGCAATAAATAATAGATAGCAACTTCGTTAATTTTACGACTCGCCCCAGCATATTATAAACACCCAAACTTCCCCATGTTAAAACGGTTTTCGGAATGAACAACCTCCCCATATTAAGAACGGCTTTCGAGGTTTATAGAAGGGCGTTTTTTTAACATGGGGGAGGTTTGGGGTTTTATAATACGTTGAGTCATGTCGTAAAAATGAAATAGTTTAGAAAAAGTTAAAACAAACTTTTTTATGTAAACAATGCCGTGAAAAGAAACGAAACAATTAAAACGTAATGTTTCATGAGTGAAAAGCCTTAACATAAATAAAATTTTAAAAATTGGTAAGTACATAAATGAATTTAAATTTAAAAAATATGGGATTTTTTTTTGTGTGTGTGTGTGTGTGTGTGTGTGTGTGTGTGTGTGTGTGTGTGTGTGTGTGTGTGTGTGTGTGTGCTAATGCAGAGAGTGATCCGCGCTATTTTTTTTAAATCGTTTTCCACTTTTAATTAAAGTTTGATATGTTTTTATTCAATTGTAAGGTTAAAGTACAGAATAGGTACAAAACACCCTCCCTTCCCCATGTTAAGAATGGCTTTTTAAATAATAACATTATTTCAGCACGGAGCATGAGTAAGTTTTTGTTTTGTTTTTTTTTTTACTTATCGAGTTAACAGAAAATGAAATCTTTCGTCAATTCGTGGCTGTGAAATGAATCGAACCGGAAGTTCAGTTTTATCAACAGAACAGATTCGCAGTAACGGTTAAGAAAATATATTTATTTTATTTAATATTTTAATTTTAATAATTCGCGAGGTAAATTTATTTTAATAACATAAAAACATACCTCGACTCTAAAAATGGGTTGTCTGAAAATTTCAAATAAATTGGTAACGTAGAAATATGGTTTTATTCGTTTAGAACGAACCAACTTTACATTTATATATATATATATATATATATATATATATATATATATATATAACTTGAAAAATACCTATTCCAGGTTTAATATAAGCAATAAATACAGAATTAGATTTTTAGTTTATTGCTTTGTCTTGGGGTATGGTACGATTTAGGCCAAACTCACCTAAAAGTTTACAAAAATAAATAAAATCTGTTCCCGTGTTTCACCCTGTTGATGACAATACATATTCCATAATTCATAATGGAATAAGTTCAGTAGTTTAGGATTTTACCAAGCACATGCATATCATTGACGCTCACGTGCACCCAGATCCTTTTAAAATGTATTAATTTAACTCAACATAGGTTGTAGAGTAATTCTTTTCTCAAACATATTTTTATATCTAACTTACTTAAAAAGTTTTTTTGAAGGACGGGTTCGACAGGGTGTCCAAAAAGTCACTGAAGGGTTTGGAATTTTAATAGATTATTTATTTTTGTTGATATCTTTCCGTCATTTTAACACAATCTTGCTAAGGCATTGGGAATTTTTTTTGTTAAAAACGCAAAATTCGAACAATCTTTATTTATGAAAAATAATGTCTTTTAAATGTTGCCCATTTTCAGCTTCGTATTTGTGCTCTTTCCAAAACATTATTCATGACAGATTGCAGAATCTCTGGATTGCGATTTAACGCCTTTATTTCGTTTCTGCTGTTTTCCTTCAATTCTGCAGGATTTGGATTTTGACGTTTCGAAGTCTACCAGCTCGCAGAACGAAATAAGGGAGTTAAGTCACAATCCAGAGATTCTGCAATCTGTCATGAATAATGTTTTGGAAAGAGCACAAATATGCGGAGCTGAAAATGGGCAACATTTAAAAGACATTATTTTTCATAAATAAAGATTCCTTGAATTTGGCATTTGTTTTTGTTTTTTAAATTAGCAATGTCTTAGTCAGATTGTGTTAAAATAAGTAGCACCTGTTTCGTAGTGCAAAATTATTCATTTAATTATTATATCAATCAATAAATTGCAGAATAGATTTATTGATTGATAAAATAAGTAAATAAATTATTTTATGCTACGAAAGAGGTGCTGTCAACGTACTTAAAGAAATATAATTTGAAAATGGTCGCCATCTTGAAATTTGGAATATAGACTTTAGTAATTTACTTCATATATATATTCACAAGTTCATAATTATTTATTATATTGTACACACATGCAACAGACAAACTGTTTCGTAGTATCACACTTCTTCAGTGCAGATAGAAAAACAGGTGCGTCGAGTCTGATACCCGCTGAATGTAAGCGAAATATCAATGTTAACAAGATAAACATTGCCAATTGCCATAGAGGTTAAATTGTCTTTTCTTCCCCGAATGGGCAATGTTTTAAGCTAGTGACACATGGCAATTTCCTCACAAGAGCTCTAGATAACAGCAAGAGGAGAATATCGTCGTCCACAAACAGACTATCTCGCTATATCAGAGTTCTTCAGAGAATATATATATATATATATATATATATATATATATATATATATATATACTGTTATGTACAGCTCTTGTGAGGAAATCGCCACGTGTCACTAGCTTAAAACATTGCTCATTGAACTCTGATATAGCGAGATAGTCTGTTTGTGGACAACGTTCGCGCCTGGTGTACAAAGTATGGAAATGAAAAATAAAAAAAATAAAAAAAAACGTTTACAAGTGTTTTTGATATAGATGTACATAAGAATACTTTGATAAGTATGTTTTAACTTAAATAGGGATGGTATAATAAAATTGTGGGGTCTGCGGTCGCGTCTGGCCTCCATAGAATGGAAATAGGCACACACTTTAATAAAGACTTTTCATATCTATCTGCGTAAGTATACTTTGATAATTATGTTTCAGTTTAAAGAAATATGGTATAATAAAATTATGGGGTGTTCGTTCCCGCCTGACCTCCATAGAATGGAAATATGTTACAAAGTTTAACAAGGTTTTTTAATATAGATCCACAGAATATTGTGATAAGTGTTTTAGTGTGAACAGGTATGGTATAATAAATTATGGAGTTTATCTATTTTATTTTTACTTTCATCATATTTTGCTTTGGTTTTGATACCCCCGAATTCGAAGCTATCTCTTTACAGCCCTTCCTTTTCATAACCTATCATACTTTCATAAATCAGAGTCCATTTTCTGTAGACTGTTTTTGAACCCAGTCAACGACGGGTACTTTTGCTAGTATTACCGCAACCAACAACTAAAAAAACTGACGAAAATGTTCTCGAAAATGTAATTCGCAGATACGTATCTCCTAACAATAACAAAAACATCCATCCGTCTAACCTAGTAATGAGCAACAACAGAAGCGTGTATTCTGTCCAAACCATCATCAATGGACCTGAGGTCATCTCGTCAGCATCAGACAAAGCCAAACTATTTGCCAAGAACTTTGCAGCTAATTCTACCATATGCGACCAAGGCCATCAACTCCCTGTATTTCCTCCTATAACAGAAAACACGCTATGCAACATACAAATATCTGTGCGTGAGGTCGCCAAGCTAATCAAGAACCTTTATTCCAGTAAAGCAACTGGCCCTGACGGCATTCCAATTATAGTTTCGAAAAGGCTTCAACCAGAACTTGCCCCCATACTTACCAAACTGTTTAAGCGTGGTCTTAAGGGGAATTGCACCCTGGAAAACCTCATCAGTATGCTCTGTATTTAAGAATTCAGATGATAGGTCATCTCCTTCTCAGTACAGACCAATAAGTCTTCTGTGCGTCATGAGTAAGCTGCTGAAATCCATATTAAATAAAGAAGTAGTCAACCACCTCAGCAGTAATAACCTTCTTAGTGACATGCAATATGGTTTCCGTTCTGCTAGATCTACAGCAGATGTGCTAACGGTTATATATCTCGACAAAGGCTTCCTTTCCAGGGCAATTGCTGTTGAAATATCAAAGCCCTTCCATAAGGTATTGCATAAAGGCTTACTTCACAAGATTTCCAGCTACAGTATAACTGGAAATGTTTTCTCAATTATTAAATCATTTCTCTCTGATAGGCTCATAAAAGTAGTGGTTCATGGGCAGAAATCAGAGGTAGTAATGCTGGAGTCCCTCAGGTGTCCATTCTGGACCCAACTCTCTTCCTGATCTACATCAATAATCTCCAAAAACACATACTTAAATCATTCGTTGACATCTATGCTGATGACACGTTCATCTAGGGCAACACAGCAAAGGCCGTAAATGACAAAGTTCTCTTTGATTCTCTTTCCTCTGATCTTGAGCGTGTGATACAATGGGGGAAGTGGTGGCTGGTTACTTTTTATGCATCTAAAACCAAGCTCCTATCTTTACATCATCAACGCTCTGATCCCTATCTGGCATCAATTGAAATAGATGGCTCTTGTCTTGGAGAAGCTCCATGTTTTGACAAGCTTCTGGGCTTGACCTTTACTTCTGATCTGATATGGAACACATACACCAAATCTGTTGCCAAGGTCGCTGGTAGGATCCTTCTACCGCTCCAGTAGATATCTCACTGCTGATACAATTCTCTATCTATATAAAAGTCATGTATGTCCAAGGATGGAGTACTGCTGCTACATCTGGTTTGTTTTAAATTAAACGAAAATATTCATTGCTTTTTAATAACATTTGCCTCAACGAGAACATGCTACACACACACACACACACACACACACACACACATATATATATATATATATATATATATATATATATATATATATATATATATATATTTAAATAAATGTTTAGAGGTACATAATTTAAATACAGTTTTAAATATAATGGCCGGAAGTCTCTCGAGAGCTCTTTCAGCTATCATCTTATCAGGAGAAAATCGATAGCGTAAAAATAATAATATTATGTCGAAAGTAAAGAGTTCTATTGGGAACTATTGAATTTGCCAAAAATTACGGGGACACTAAAATAAAGGTTATTAACGTTTAAAAAAACAATTAAAATAATGGCACAACGAGGGAAAAAAACAGGAGAAAAGATTCAAAGTTCCCCAAAGAGAAACAATGCGTTTGATGTTTCTTTCTGCCGGCACAAAGAAGGTTGACGCACCGCAATAGAGACAGACTCCAAAATCTTTAAATGGTTTCTGGAGTCCGCTCTATGTAGCACCTCGAACCATTCTATTTTATATCTATCGGCACAGCACGGGGTTGTCAACCAAATGCTGGCCAATAGCAGAGTCCAACGCTGCAGAAGGAAGGAGACCCCATCCTCCCTTGTCTGATCTTCGATGGAACATGCTGGCTTATACGAGTCAAAAGATGCAAGGATGTTCGCTCAACATAATCAGCATCGCACTGGCATTTGAATAGATATTGCTATTTTGGATGTAAGAAAGAATTAAATGATCCTAATTATGATATAATAAAATTATTAATTTTTATGTAAATTATAAAATTATTAATTCCATCTACTAACTAACTAACGAATGAATTAATTTTATTCAAACAATTTTCACTACATAAATATATGCAAATAATAGGGGGGAAATAAGTTCAATCCAGTGACTGACAACCTTTCTAACTCAACAATAAACAACAACATATGCAAATAATAAATAAAATATTTATCAATATTCAAATTTTATTTTTAGCTGAAATATTTTAAGTCTAAAAAATTCTTATTTTTTACTTTACTAGAATATCTTGTTCTTTACTTTTCCAGGTTGAATGTCTTGTCCTTTACTTTTCCAGGTTTAATAAAATCTTAAGAATATTACTTTTCATGCGCGAATTTCTCCATATAATATATATATATATATATATATATATATATATATATATATATATATATATATATATTCCTTTAATCTTCTCTCCAAAAAGGGAGAAAAAGGGGAACAGGAAAGGAAAGAAAGAGAAATGGGGAGTCAACTGACCGATTTCGACCTTCGCTTCTCAAAGCTGTATCGAAGGAACTTTTAAAACAAAAAAATGAAAAAGCGATTAAAATTGCGTTTTATTCAATTTACGGGGAGAAAAAAGTGGGAAAACGATTAAAATAAAGCAGCGTTATGGTCGAATAGCCTAGAGATTAATCACGTTCAACCCCAGAAGGCATTCCCTTTGCTTGCAAAGGGAAGGTTTTCTATGTCGAACGTGAATAGTCTCCAAGATCTTATGGTGATATAGTGAATGAGCACGACTCAGAATAGAAAAAGAGTCCGTGCTAAAGTTCGCTGCACAAGACGGAGTTTTAAGTAAATGATCAGTAATTGAAGACCCGTATGTTACTAACACATACGGGTCTTCAATTACTGTTGTCCAGGTCGACATTAAGTTTCGTTTGGAACACACCTGCTATACTAAGAATATGAATCATTTTCATTGTGGGCAACATCGATACCCCCACAACAATTTAAAACAATAAAAGAACGGATCAAAATATGTAAATGTAATCGCTCAAAAGAAGAATACGTGATACCTTCTCCAGCAGATATTTCGGCAGAAGGAATACAAAGAGAAGAAGCTATTCTCCAAGTATTGAGCAATTTTTGTTGCCCATGTGCTGGCAAAAAACTATCCTTTCCCCAAAAAATAAAATAAAAAATAAATGAATCAAAACGACTTTTGTTTCAGTACAAATAGCAGCGAGTGCCCGAGCGACCTCAAAAAATAGCCGCGCAGGCTCGAACCTGAAACAAGGGAAAATGTAATTTGCAAACGTGTTTGCCAACTGTACCACGACGACTTATGACGTTATGACCCTGAAAAAATAACGTTTATAAACATTAACGCGTGCGTGACTTGTGAAAGGCTTCAGCACAAAATGGAATTTCTTTCATTTGTTTGTTCGTTTTTTTGTTTTTTTGTAAAGGCATTTTAATCACTGGCTTTTTTGTTCGTAAATAAAGGAAAGTTTCGGTTTGTTTGTTTTTTTGTTGGGAGAGGGGAGGCTTTTTTGTTTCTAAAAGTTTGGGTTCAGTTTCTATTCCCGGAACAGTCAAAGACTCTGTACAGAAGTTTCAAGAATAATGAAAACAAGCAAATGAAATCTTTTCATTTTTTTTTTCTTTGAATGTTTATAAAAACAAAAAGCAAAACATTTTTCTGTCTAGACGGAATTATTTTTTCACGCTAGAAACTTATTGAGATTACCGAATTCTTTTATTTGGTGAAGAGATTTTTTTTGTTTCGAAGTTTCCATGGGAAATAACTCTAGACACGTTTCTAAAAAATCGATATTGGAAATAATAATTCCAAATAAATTAAATTTAATATATTATCAACATAATTGTTATTTAAAGTTGATTAAATAACAATCTTAAATAGAATACTTAAAACAATTTTCTCGCTATAAACAGTTGTTATCATACAGTTATTTAGTAAAATCGATTTTCTTTAATGTAATATGCAAATGAGGTTACTTTTTATTGTATATTTTACAAGAATCATACGATATAGAGAAGTAATGAAATAGTAAAGTAGTGAACCTTTTCTATATATTAATTAAATTGTAAACAAACAGACAGGAATACGAATTTTTATATATATATATATATATATATATATATATATATATATATATATATATATATATATATATATATATATATATATATATAGTAAAACGATTCATAATTGTGAATTAAAAATCAGTTTCAAAAGGAAAAACAAACAAAATCAACTCGATTGTACGATCGTTTCGGGAACGGTGTTAATTTTATTGAAATTGACAATAATTTTACAAAACTTTTATCCATTAGACATAGGCTCCTCTCAGGAGGGGGGGGAGTTAAGGACACCAAAATAAAACTAGTATTTTAGTCGTGAGTAAGGCAGATGTTCCTTATTTAGCTCCATTATAAAATTTGTTTTAAGTTCAGTCAGTGTATCTTTTGGCATGATGTTATATCTTGTCTCTGAATGGTTGAAAAAAGCATTAATATAGCTCTAGGATACCTATTGAGCTTATTATATATCTACGGTACAACGGGCACTGTTTTCTTTCAAAGTATTAATAAACTCTGCTCTTTAGACTCCAGGTCTAATTTCCTCTAAAAATACAATATATATATATATATATATATATATATATAAGGTGGGTGTAGTTTGCTTGAAGCATTGTATAGTATGTAGTTAAATGGAATTGTAGAAGGCGGTACAATGCAGAAGTAACGGAAAGACACAAGCTGAAGCAGGTGAGAAATTTATTAATACAACTTATAAATACATGTGTACATATTCATATTTCATATACGCAGTATATTTATATTTGCACAGTGGTTACCTGGGAAAGTCGGTCTGGTGGTATGTCCGTGTAATATAATATTTCGAGAAAGATCTCTTCGTCAGATATTTACTTGACCTTGAACAACACGTTTATAAGATATCAACAAATATATACTCGCGAGTCAAAATAATGAAAATAATATGCTGTTGTCTTAGCCCTATTTATAATACAAATTGGAATGATAAATAATATACAATAAAATAGCAATAAATATAATAAAAAAAAGTTTAATATAACTAGATTTGATAAAGGAAATAAATAAATAAATATTAAAGTTATTATCGACCTTTGATTGTTTTTAAACAAATCACGATTAAATGTTACAAAGGGAAATTTTCTATTAAACTTAAGATTAATGAAAAATAATTAAATGACAATAAGCAAATTACAATTTATGTAATAACAAATTAAAATAGTAATAAAAATGAATTATATATGGATATAAAATCTAGATAAAATCAACAATCGGTATAACGTAAAAAATACATATATTTGGTATTAATTTCGTATAAAATTAAATAAATATAAAGATATATGTTACATATATATATATTACAAGTATTAATATTCTATAAGTAAATATATATTGATTGATTCATATGAATAAATGATTTTACGCTACTAAACAGTTGTTATCAAGAATTATGAAAGTAAACGTTATTAAAGGGATAAATTGTAACATGGTCAACATCATGAAATTTGGGATATAGACTTTTGTAATTTGTTATATATATATATATATATATATATATATATATATATATAGAGAGAGAGAGAGAGAGAGAGAGAGAGAGAGAGAGAGAGAGAGAGAGGGGAGAGAGAGAGAGAGGGAAGAGAGAGAGAGGGAGAGACAGACAGAGAGAGAGAGACAGAGAGAGATAACAAAATCATGACAAAAGTTATATTTCAAATTTCAAGATGTTGACCATCTTACTATTTATTTCCTTAAGTACGTTGACCTGCGCAATTCTTGACAGCACCTGTTTCCTAGCGCAAAATCATTCATGTAATTATGCTAACTCTTTGATTCATTTGGCCCATCAGAAGAAAACGCAATTATCAATTTTAAAAGAAAATAAAAGTATACGAGCATGATTACAAAATAAAAACGGACAGAGAAACTCTGTTAAATAATTGAAAAAAAAAACTAAAGTATTTATCAATCTATATATTTTTCTTGTGAAACCCTGGGTTAAAGTCAATGAACGTATGTCAATTTCACTTTCGTTTTTTGTTATGCCGGTGTATATCAACAATCAGTTCCTTCTGATTAATGTTTACGTAGTGGTTTCCAATTTTCTTCATAATTGAGAATTTAACAAAGTTAATTGGTCTTTTTCTTCGTATTTGTTTTAAATAAAATACTTTGGATGTGATATTTATTTTATATTGCAATTACTTTATTGAATTGGATTCTAATTCTAGAATTCTTTCTTCTAATGCAACTTTAATTTAAAGTCATTTGCAAGAATTTCTATGGCGCCAGCGAATTAAGATCGATTTTACGATAATATTCTTTATTGGGTACATTTTTTTATGCTGCGTAATTAAAAAAAAGAGCATTTTAAAGTAAACACTATTTTTCATGTGGACTTTTAAAAAAATTTTTTTAATTTAAAATCATTCTGAACAAAAATATTTTAAAATAAATATGAACAAATATGTTTATCACATGATATGAAAAAAATTAAGAATTTCAATGTAAAATGTAAAAATATATTTTAATTATAGCATATTTCATTAAAAATGAATACCATTCTGAAAAAGAAATATCTCAAAATAAAAATCAGGTTTTATGTAATATTTAAAATTCAATTAAAATTACGTAAACATTAACCAGAAGGAACTGTTGCTTGGTATACACTGGCATAACTTCCGGTAAACATTTATTGAATTTTACCAAAACCAAACTGGTAATACCTAATTTGGTAGTAGCCCTGGGTGAGCTATGGCGGGTTCCTCCGAAAGAGGAAGTTTACAGGGAATTAAATTTATTGAATTCAACCAAATATTCTTTTCACTCAAGTTTTTCAATACAACAGTTTGATGTTTCAGATTGAAATGCGTTATGCAGAAAAAAGTGAATTTATAATTTATGTATCTATAAATATGAGAATGTGTGTGTGTGACAGGACACTACTCAACCTATATACTCAATGACTTTTTATCTACAGGCTTGAAATTTTGATATCTAGAGTATTCAGACATGTGGAAAACTTTTATCGGTTTTCATCTAGGAAAAACGTGCAGCTTAAGGGGCAAAACTGAGTAAATTTGATACTTGGGGGGGGGGGTCATCGGATTTTGATCTGCTTGTCAACTGTTCCACGAATGCGCATGCGTGAGTAGGTCATATGGCAGATTACTTATGTTAAGAATAAGTAGGTTTGGAAATACTTTTTATAGATAGTGTCAAGCTGGCCTTATGGTAATAGTACTTGACTCACTGTCTTTAAGTTTTGGTTTCGATCTCAGCTCGAGTATTTTTTTTTTAATTACAAGAATTGAACTGTTTAGAAAAAAGATAATACTCGCATGCACATGTCTCAGTTTTTTTTCCTTTTTTTTTACTTCATTTTAAAAGGAATTTAACGTTACATTTAATACCTATCGTATTTCTGTTTATAATAAATAAGAATTCTGTATAAAATAAAATATGATATTTATGCGTATTTTATTACCGGGCAACGCCGGGCGGCCTGCTAGTATCAGCTTATAGTTTCAGCAGATAAATGTCAACTTTTAGTTAGAAATCCTCAAAGGCTGAGATAATTTATAAAGAGTGTCTCAAAATGAAATATCTATTTTAAAGAATAAATTAGCTTCACAATAAATCGATAATTTTGGGGCATTCTGCATAGGTAACTTTTCTTCGAACATGAATGCACCCGTAATGTACAATAATGACCTTGTGTCATATCCAGCCCGCATGGGGAGGCAGATAAGTACATAAATTATATTTTTATAAACGTAATAAACTAGCAGAGCTACTCGGCGTTATTCGGTAATGGCTAAAAAATAGAACAGTTAAAAATGTGTCTCTCTCCCTTACATTATTCTTTGAATGCATCTCTTCCTAGGACTGCCTCTTTTCCCCTTCAAACTTGTTCAATAAAATGGAAAAGGAGTAAAAGCAAAAAAGTGGCATTTTTTTTTTGCCTTGTTTGATAATAGAGAAGTAAAGAGATTTGTTAGTTTACCATCTAATTTACGTGCGTATTTGTGGTGTGTGATGACACAGTAAATTAGATGGCAAAAAATATGTTTGTTTTTACTATTTTTTTTACACGGTGGTCACCACTTATCAAGGCCCGGAAGCCACTCAGGGATAAGGGTTATTGCAAGTACAGTATGTTAGTGTGGAGATTTAATGAAGTGTTTACTTAAGGGGGCGGTTCATTAGGAATTTGTTTACGTTGGACTTGAATACATCCAGGTTGTAGTCAGGTGGGAAGCAAGCAGACGGAACAGAGTTCCACAGGCGTACAGTTCTAAGAAAGAAGCTTTGTTCATGGAATCTACGTTTTGATTTAGGCACAGATAAAGAGTGGGGAAATTTTTTGACAGTGGATTCAGCTAGACGGGTGTTTTTCGTGAAAGATTGGCGAGAGGGGACCAGAGATTGGAGTTCAGACGAGCATCTGCCATGGAAATAACGATAAAACAAAGCGTCTTCACCCCAATCAAGGCATATCGTCACTTGGCCGTAAAGGGCTACTAATTGAGACCATGCCTAAAAAAGATTAAGAAGGTTTACGTTAGATTTAAACTTCTGCATATCAGTACAATCAAACTTCTGCATATCAGTACAATCAAACTTCTGCATATCAGTACAGTCAAGGAAGCAGGTACCAGGAAGGGGATTCCACGGGAATGCAACATTATGGCGATAGGACAGAAGTTGCAGCTTAGTTGACAAATTGGGATCTATTAGATTGGAGACCTTTTTTTTTTGGATCCTATCCAAGAGGAAAAGGCTAGTGGTAGATGCAACAGCTGAGATGTGACAACAATACTCCATGCATGGGCTCATGGTGGCCTTGTAGAGGTACATGATACTCTCAGGTGTGAGTAGTTTTCTAGCACGATAGAGGGAGCCCATCTTCTTTGCAGCAGCCCTCAGCGTATTTGTTCCAGTTGATATTTCCTGTGAATGCTAAGCTGAGAAGTTTGAAAGAATTTTCAGGTTGGGATTTATTTATCATGGATATGATTGGTTGGAGAGGTTTCTTGTAATTTTTGTAACTCATGGCGGGATGAGGTGACACAAAGGCCAGAAAATGAGATTGAAAAGCGGACGCCATCAAGGAAGAGTACTGGTTGGCAAAAAATGCCTGAGCAGCTCCAACAACATTCTCCGGTATGGGCGCCTCAGGCGATGAGCATACATGAACTTCTCATAGGGAGAATAAAAGTCCACATAATGTATAATGATGTTGCATCACATCGGTCATCGTTTAACACGATGATTTTTTTTAAATAATACTTCGAAGTTGAATAAATACAAACACGATATCTCAATTATAGTAAGAACAAGAAAAAGAAATTGTGTTTAACAGTGTAACTGTGGTTTTTATTTATAAATCGCTCCAGACAAGGCATGAAGCTACTTTATTTAAGGAGCTAAAAATATTACTTCAGGGTCAAAAACTTTGCCAACGATAATTGTTAGATGGAATAGATTCTGACCCACAAAACAGCAATTCTTCCCTTCTATCTTTTTATGGAAATCGCTCCAGAAAAGGCATGAAGCCATTTAATGTAAGGATTTAAAAATACTACTTCAAGATCAAAAACTAGTCAATGATAAGTGCTATGTAGATAAATTCCGACCCAGAAAACAGCAATTCTTTCCCTTTTGTCTAAAATATCGTTCCTGGAGTGTAAGGATTTAAGTACAAAATAATGGAAGCGAGAGTCACGTGACGGTGTCAAGATATTAGCCTTTAATAAATAATTGTCGGATCTATCCTGGAAATATTTTTTTGAATTATCTGAGTGGTCTTCGTTACGGTAACTGAGTCAAGTCATCTGAATGAATGCTTGTTCGTAGTCATAACTTGTAATGTGATCAAGTTTTAGACTTTCAGTGTATCTTTATCCCAGGCTGCTATGCCAGTCCGTATTCATGACTTGCACTAGTAAATCATTTTCTTGTAGGGAGGAACTCGGATGTATTCGTATTCTTTCTATCAGATTCTAATTTTAATGGTAGATTTTGTTCTTTTGTGTTCGCCCACAAATTTCTAAAGTTTGAAAAGATGCACCTAAAATGATCGGAAGTTACATCGGCTGAAACGTTGTGCATATAACAACCTAGATGAGAATGGTAGTTTGAAGTAGGGTTTCCCAAACTTCAGGACACCATGAAGCCCCTGAGCAAAGGTTTTTTTCATGGAGCACTAACAAAATAATTTCTAAAATAAATATGAAAAACATTAATTTCAAATTTTAACTTATACTTGTTCATTAGTTGTTAATGTTCGTGATTTTATTATAGTTTCGTGTTTACAACCATTTTTTGTTTTTGATTAATCAAAAAATTGTTGCATTTTTTTTGTTAATTTATTTTTTTATTTGTTAATTTATTTTTTTTATTTTCTTTTTCATGAACCATCCTGAAACTCTTTACACCTGTAGTTACATATCATATCTCTTTCCAATAAAAAATGATTAATAATTAAATGTCTGTAGCCATTTCATTTTTGCATATAAAAAATTTGGTCTTCTTTAAGAATGGGCTTCTGGGGCCCGCAGCCTCACTTACGGAGCCCCAGGGCTCTGTGGAGCCCACTTTGAGAAACTCTGGTCTGAAGAATCCAAATAATATAACAACCAAAAATTATCGAAATAAATGACTATATTTGAATATTTACTTTGCTGTTGTTCGCTAATAAGTACTGACATCCCAGATCATAATTAACCTGAGTGGGATGGGTGGGGGGTTGGTGATGGCAATTATGCGGTAACTTCCAACAAGGTTCCTAAATTGGGATTCATCATTGACGCATGCAGTTCTATGCCCTACGCACGACGTATACATTTCATGCGACAAATATAAAAATGTGTCAACGGCAAATTGCAATAATCTCTTTTCATGTTTTCATAAATCGCTCGCCTATTTGTATCCGGAGGGCACATGTATTCACCAGTAAAACCAATGCAATAAGTCACGGTAATTATACGATAACATGGATTATACTAAGATGGATCTATTAGCACGGTTATTATAACCAGAGCCGATGAAAGAAGCTAGTGCCCACGCCGTCACTGATGGGCCCTTTTCGCTAACAAGGAAAAGATTACTCTGTATAAGCAAACTAATGCGTTTTTATAGATGCGGCCAGGCATTTATATTAGAGGCATTGTCCATCAATTGCGATTCGTATGTCTGTCACGTTCAAGTTGCGAATCTGATATATTCTGACACTACATTAACCATATTACTTAGATAAATAATTTTACAGTTTTAACAAAATGGCTACAATAATATTGCGGGGTCTCCATTCATGCTGAACGTCAACAGAATACGTAGCAGTAATACATTACATATGAAAGATGCCACTGTAGAATTTCCACGGGTCTTGCTAGTAAAGGTGAATTTCGACTCAAAAACAGCAATTCTTTCTCTTTTGTCAGAAACATCACTTCTGGAATGTAAAGACAAAATAAGAGAATCAAGAATTACGAGGCAATCAAGTATATATATATATATATATATATATATATATATATATATATATTGAAAAACAAAAGTAAAGAAAAATCGGCATAACATTCGTACTTGTGACGAAACAAGAATATCATATTCCAAAAATCACTTAAACTGATAAAGTAGTTTAATTTTTAAATAAAAAAGTTAAATTTTATGAGTAACTAAGGAACGGCTGTTTAGTCCGTCATTTTTTAAACATTCTAAAAACAAAAAGAGAGATGATTCCAATGATTCAAACTTGCAAGATTTATGTTGTAATGCCTACGAATTCACATTAATCGCTTTAAAATAATTTTCTTTATGAAAAATAAAGCTACTTGATCAATTTACATGATTTTTAGAATATGATATTTTCATTTCGTCACAGGTACGTACATCATACAGATTTTTTTCCTTTTGTTTTTAAATATAGGAGGAATTCTGAACAAGAACCTAAACTTTTTTAATGATCATTATCATAGTTTTAAGCCGTGACTGATGATATAATTCACCTTCCTCCACCTGTCCCGTAGAGGTTACCGGCGCTACAGGTGACCAGTACACCAGTCATCTCCATCCTTCCTTCTTCCGCACGTCTGACCGCCTCGCTCAGCTTCAATTCTGTCCATTCTGTGATGTTGTCTTCCCATCTCTTCTTCTGTCTTCCTCTCTTTTTTCCCCCTCTGGCTGTTCCCTGGAGCACTGTCTGTGCAAGCCTCTCTCCTCTTGTTACGTGACAGACCATTTCTATATAAACAGTTTCCCACGGTACATCAAGGGCGAAAACATTTTTTTTTTAAATCAAAAGGCTTGTGAAATATTAATGAAGCATCCCTTCCGGGAGTCCACTTTGATCAGGTTAGGATAATAATTAAAAGCAACCTACATACCTGCATACATTACTAATTATGGGATCCTATAACACCGTCAGGTTTCAATGTTGGCCGCTGTTGCAAACCATCCATAACCTCAAACTTCTTATATACTATACGAAATCGCTATAAGTATATCACTATCCTAATATATCAAATTAAATTAGTCGGATTTGCAAAGTTAGACCGCAATAGCATTGTGTCTAACAAATCGATATTTGATTCTGACTAGCAATTTTCTTTTGTTTAACCTTGGTGCACGTTGTTACGCACAATCATATTGATACATCGGTTCTCGTGAGATCACCAAAGTTGAGCAATGTTTAGCCTGGTCAGCACCAGATGAGTGACCATCTGGGAATTACAGACACTGTGTGTAGACAGCCGTAGACACATCCCTGCAAAACTGCAAAAATCTAACATCATTGCTTGTGGACTTGATATTCTCAGGAAACTTCCTCCTTTGGAGGAAGCCGGTTCAACCCACCTAGGGGTGACATGTGGTTATAAAAAACACATTTTAATTCGATAATCGCATTTATGTCGATTTAAAATTATGGACATTGCAATGTTTACAAATCTTAAATACTTTTAGAATATTACTATTTTAATAAATAAAATTCAATCTTTAAGCTATTATATAAAATAATTTTATAAAACCAACAGTAGGTTTTCTACAATGCAATACGTTACATTGTACAGAACCTACTTACAATGTATTGTGAACTAAGTCACTGCGGGGAGACATGTGAAGCTTCCTCCTGGTGCACTGATGCGGATTCCCGATTAGAGCAGACAATCAATCGATTTGATTTTTAAAATGGGCAATTTCACCGATTTTGACGAAACAGCCTCCCCTCGACTAGAGAAACAAAACTAGAATCAGACGACCAAACCTTCATGTGCTTCACATGCAGCATAACATTAGCTACTGGTATATTCTCTACCGTTCTCCCTCGACCCAGGACTGTACCCTAATAAACAAAGTCTCTGACAGCATAGATACAGCAGTCTCCCTTAATATTTGCGCACAAGTACACGTATTTGGTGATTTCAATCTTCACCACAGTAACTGGCTTGGATTCTCTACTTACACAGACGCAGCTGGTAGCACAACACGTAGCTTCTCTATATCTCATTCCCTACTAAAGACGATTACATTTCCGACACGTTTCCCAGACCAGCAAAATCAACATGCCTCACTACTAGGTCCATTTCTGACCACAGTTCCCGATGATTGTATAACTAATGCCAACGGCCTACTTGGGAATGCTGATCACGCTGTGATAATGGTAGAAATCGCCCTAAATTCTTGATAAAAAACTGAAAAGTCACTGTTCAAAACAACGAAGTATTACAAAAATGCTGACTTGAAAGGCATCAGGGTCTCATCAGAGATGCTCCATGGGGAAATATCTTTTTTCTTCCAGCTGAACAGTGCGCAAATTAAACCACTGAATAGTTTAAAACTGCAACTGAAGCACATGTTCCCACACGGAAATTCTATAGCAAACCCCACTCTCCCCAATGGTTTACTTATACTTGTGCAGCTGCCATTGCTCAAAAGCAGCATGCATACCGCAGATTTAACCAACATAAGTCCAGTTCAAACAGACAGAAGTTTATAGAAGCTAGAAGTAATTCTAAGAGAGAAACAGCGACAGTTAAAACAGAATACACTGAAACCACCAGAAAACGCATCGAAGCACAGAAATTAGGAACCCGCAAAGTTTTGGAAAATCTACAGCAGTTATTTTTTATCACTATCCTAGAGTAAAGTTTATCCTGTGAACACAGTTGTTCGCTATTTCTCTCCTACAGTTTAATAGATGTTGGGGTTCTTTAAAGTATAGGATAGCAAATTTTTCATGAAGGCATAATCTACATAGATCGTCTAGGTCTTTACATGTGTTTGCTTGTCTTACTATTTTCCATTCGACTACCAGCGAACGTCCGCTTTCTTTGAGTTCCCAATATTTTTTTGTTAGAGTTGTTTTCATTCGGTGTTTTTTATTTTTTAAGTACTTTTGTGGTCATAATATTGGGTTTTGCCCAGGTAGAGGATATTGGCACAAGGACGAAGCAATGTTAAGAATGGCTTCCAGGTGGTTAAAATAAAAAAAGATATAGAGGGGGATTGTCGGTAATTAGTTTTCCACGCTAACCATTAGGCCAAAGACGATAGTGAATTCAATGAGTTGGTAATTAACTTTTGCCTGGGATATAAATAGTAATTGTCTCAGTGTAAAGGGTTTCCTCTACATTGACCAAGAACCAATTACTTGAGCAGCTGGCCGAGGGCCAGTTAAGGTTCCCGCTTTCTATCATTTGCGTTCGAATAGTTTCGCTTTATTATACGAAAAAACACATAAACACTCAAGACGACAACATGTTAGGATTTTTTTGAACTCGATCAAAAAAGGAAAGAAAGGATGTCCATTTACGAATGGAAGATATTACGATCCGCGAAATATGCAAAAACTTCTCACAAAATCTAACCGACGTGAGAAACCTAATGCAAAAGCCTTTGGCGGACATACACAAACACTCGCGCCCATTTTGCTTTTTATATATATAGACTAGCCTGGATGCCCGGCGTTACCCGGGTTTTTTTAGGTGTGTAGTAAGCAGGTAGACTCGAACTCGTTCGACGAAGTCGGAAAAGAAAATCCGACGTCTTATTTGATGTTTCCATGATGTGACCGGAAGTCAAAAGCATTGAAATTTACCAAAATCAATCCAATGATGATGATGACTTGCTAAAATGTCGGCGAAAAAAATCAACCACTCCTTGTACAAAACGGCCGAGTTTAGGATGAAGAAATTAATGCTTTTGGGCCAATTTTTCGATATTTGTCGTCCGAGACGTTGAGCTTCAAAATGATACTGATCTTGTCAGGATCCATCGCCTCTGTCGAAAGGTTTTGCGAGACACACGTACATACATACATACATCATACATAAATTTAAACAGATAGGTGAGATTTATATTATAGATTAAATGTAATTATATTCATGCAGATATATTCTACATGATTTATACTTGCATAATATTTGCGTGAAAAGTTTATAGTAAACACAAACCTCTTTCTATATATATTTATGTATGCGTATATATATATTTGTTTACAGTATCGGCCATAATATAAGGAACGGAAAAAAATTACAATTATTCATGTATATTTAAAAAATTAGAGCATGGATTTTTCTGAAATACTCAGAATAAACAAATTGAACCAATGTGTATAAATTAGTACCAAAAAAAAAAATAATAATAAAATTACGATTCAATATTGAGAAATATTTTAGTTTTAAATTATATCTGTGGATTTATCCTAGCTAAAAGTTAAGGAACGAATTAGAAACTTTATGTTTTTTTAATGCAAATGTTTTAAAAAATAAATTCATTCAATATTTAGTGAACATCCCTTTATTCTTTATGACCTCACTGCATCTTCGACCACAAGACTGGATTAGTTTTTTGCCAAATTCAGGATTTATCTTTTCCCACTCTTCCTTCAATATATATATATATATATATATATATATATATATATATATATATATATATATATATATATATATATATATATACGAGGACGTACAAAGTTCCACCTGTCTGTCCTCGAAGCACTTGCCATCATTTCCAGCCCCCCCCCCCTACTTTGTGCAAACAGAGAAACCTCCGGCTTCAATTAGAATTATTTGGGTAGTCACAGTTTTTCTTTTTTTTTTTTTTTTAACCTCCCCTTTGCTCTTACTCGATTCCACTACCAAATATTCTAAAAAAAATAAAATAATAATAATAATTTTCAGACTTATACCCTTGAAAAGTTAGTCTGAACGAAAAGCGCTTCGGGTGTATTTTAACGATCTTGTTTTTAATCGACTTATTTATTTTACTGCATTGTACATTTGTTACATGTAACTTCCCCCATTTTGTTCCCCCCTTTCCTCATCACGTTTTCCATCTTATTTTAGTCGACTGAAATTCCGCTATGGTTCACTTCTTTAAAATTTTGCCAATCGAATAAAGATATATATATATATATATATATATATATATATATATATATATATATATACACACACACACACACACACACATACACACACACACTTACTCACACTTTTGAGATATCGGCTTGGATTATAGCTGGTTGGATGACCGCATCCTTTGTCGAGACGAAGTAGGTTCATTCCACTGTCAGATTTCGCCGCGGTTTGCTTGATGTGTGTTAGTAGACTTTCTTGTGTGCGGGGCGTTTGCTCACTTGGCAGAGTGCTTTTGTTTTTTTTACACAGTGATCACCACTTATCAAGGCTCGGAAGCCACTCAGGGATAAGGGTTATTGCAAGTACATTAGGTTAGTGTGGAGATTTGATGAAGTGTTTACTTAAGGGGGCGGTTCATTAGGAATTTGTTAACATTGGACTTGAAGACATCCAAGTTGTAGTCCGGTGGGAAGCAGGCAGACGGAACAGAGTTCCACAGGCGTGCAGTTCTAAGAAAGAAGCTTTGTTCATGGAATCCGCGTTTTGATTTAGGCACAGATAAAGAGTGGGGGAAATTTTTCACAGTGGATTCAGCTAGACGGGTGTTTTTCGTGAAAGATTGGCGAGGGGGGACCAGAGATTGGAGTTCAGACGAGCACCTGCCATGGAAATAACGATAAAACAAGGATAGGCTCGCAACGTCTCTTCTGTGGGAGAGATGCAAGAGGCTCGGGTTTTGAATGCCGGGTTCGGATATGTCTAACTGACGAGGGCGAAACTCTATTCTGGGACTTCCGGTTTGTTGGCTGCCATGGCTCTTGCGAGCTGCGATGTTGTTTGGCTGTGGAAATAATTATAGATAATCTCTCACATTCTGCTATACATATATGTGTTGCTAGACACACAGTCTAGGCCGGGATCGTTTCGACATTATGATATTTTGAAAGCTGATCATTTTTCGTTGTTTTGTGTCCATTTGACTCCAAACAGTTGTCATTAATGATCGTAATTCTTATCTATTATGTCATCTCGGAATTGCATGATCGACGTTTTCAAACTGATGCATTTTTAGGGGGGGGGCTTTTGCAAAACCTACTTGTCACTATGTATTTACTTGTCGCCCCACAAGGGTCGTCTTAGACACCAATTAAGCGTTTAATGTGTTGGACAATCCAGCTCTCAAAAAGAAGGGGGGGCATCTCTTGATAAGAACAAAAAATTAAACTGCCTCAGTCTAAAAAGATTTCTCATTTACAAACCGAGGATATTGAAGATAAATCGTATTATCAGACCAGATATCACACTTTCCTCTTAGTCAAAAGGCTGTTACCCCACCGCAATAGATCAAAAGTGGATGCTGAACATCACGTGTACAGATCAGGTTTTGTTCGATCTGCTTTGCTTGCTAGATGTGATCGATAATGTTCAGCTTTTTTTTACCACCGATCGCCATTTTTTTTTTTTTTTTTTTTTTTTGTCACTTTACCGTTAAGTCGTTTGCTGATACCAACACGCTAATTAAAACTTTATGTAAAAAGAGGCATACGTATAAGTACGTAGGTATGTAATAGCCGCGACGACGACTGCGGCGGCGGAGGCGCCCGGGGGATGAGGAGGCCTCGGTGGTTTTAATGATGATAAATGATGTCGAGGAAGATAGTATTCCGGGCTTTTTTGTTTATTTCTCTCTTATTTTGTCCATAACGCGTCATTTTCATTGGATTAACGTCACGGTTTACAAGATGGACAGCCAAAATTGGAATATTGCGCGTCATTGACAAGAAAGGGTGCTTTCTGATGGGATGATTCCAGAGGGAAGATGTTAAATGTCTACTCCTCTAAGATTAACCTTGGAGACAGATTTGCGTATTTGTTTTCGGTTGGACCACAATATTTGGAGATTCGCTGCCCCGTTTCAAGCTATCTCACTCTCTTTACTTTTACTTCCCTACTCCCCCTCCCTCTCTCTCTCTCTCTCTCTCTCTCTCTCTCTCTCTCTGAATCTATCTAGCTAGCTGTCTCTCGTTTTCTTCTTTACTATCACTTACGTTTCCCCCCCCCTTTCACTCACATACACTTTTTCTACTATCTTCTTTATAAATAAAGACCTTTCTCGCTCTCTCTCACTCACTCACTCTCTTTCTATCTCTCTCTCTCTCTCTCTCTCTCTCTCTCTCTCTCTCTCTCTCTTAGCTTTCTCCTCATTTCTTCCTCTTTCCTTTCTTCTTTTTACTTCGTTCTCCCTCTCTCTACTTATCTGTGTTTTACTCTCTTCCCACCTCTACTATCTTTCGCACTCAACTCTTTTTCTGTCCCCTCTCCCCCCTCCCTTTTTATTATTTATATTTCGTCTCATTCACAATCGCCCTATCCATTTTCCTTTTCTTTCTTTCTTTCTTTGACTTTATTTCACTCATTTTTCATAAATTTTAATTTTAATATCTTTATCTATCCATTTCCCTTTTCATCCCCCATCATTGTTCCCCTTTCTCTATGCTTTCCCATTTTACTCTGTCACCACCCTCTTTTGCCCTCTATCTCTTTCCCTATTCCTTCTCTATTTTTTATCTCCCCCTCTTCCCCCTCTTCCTCTTCGTTTATTCACTGCCCCTCCCTCTTATCGCTATTCATCATTGTTATGCGTAATTTATTTATTTTTTTATCTATCCACCAAAAAAGTCGTCGTTTTCTATTATCAATCGTTACCTGATACGACATCTAATCCCCCTCATACCGCTCTCACCCTCCTCTCTCTCTCTCTCTCTCTCTCTCTCTCTCTCTCTCTCTCTCTCTCTCTAAATCTCTCTCTAAATCTCTCTCTAAATCTCTCTAATTTCATAGCTGTTCTCAGATGCATTCCGCATCCTCATCTTTTAAAACTACTGACATAATTTCGCCGGATTTCTCCGGGAGAGGATGTCGTTTCATCCCCGCGATGAAACCGGACAATTTCTGTCTCCATGGACGCGTACGCGTGATGATGCCTTACTTGAATTCATCACCCCCATCTCATATTTGGCCTCGTGTGGGGTGCGATTAAATGCAACCCTTTCGACCCCACGAAAACTACACATCTTATACAGGGTCTCTTGCCATAATTGATCGCAATGTTTGGAACTCAACATTTCCAGTTTTTTGCGGATGAAAAAAAAATTAAAAAAAAAAATATATATATATGTATATATCGATGTACATGATTAAGAGAATGAAGTAATATTCACAAAAGAAAAAAAAAAGAAAACTAAATTACAAACAAAATGCAACAACTTGACGCCATCATCATGGACACGGACCGACTTTCCATATCGGCTGAATCCATACCGGATCTGAACAGATGGTCTGGGATTGTACCGCCTGAGGTGATGTTTGCTTTAATTGAGTGTCAGTTTTCAGTAGAGTTTAGGATTAGAGACCGCATCGATTTTTGGATTTGTTCTGATTTTTTATATAGAAAATGAAATTACATTACTACTGATTTGCATGCATAACGCGATTATAAAAAAATCATAAAACTTATTTTAGACGACTTCATAACCGGTGTAACATTCCGGAAATGAATGCTGAAAGACTTAGAAATGATCAAGAACGTGCAGGGGGGCAAGCACCTGCCCCTTTTGGTTCTACTTTAAAAGTGCCCTTTTCAGAGGAATGTATTATAGGCTTGTACCCTACGGACACATCATTTTTTTTTCAATTGAGCACCTGCCGTTAAAAAAAGTTTTCTGCACATCACTGGAAATGATTAATGTTACTTTACGCGTTAATACCGATGGGGGGGGGATATGACCACTCCCCTGTTATTTTGTGTTTAACTAATCGTCTGAAATAGTTAGAAGTTTGTTTCAGCATTAAATAACCTAAAAAGATTGATATGCCGTAAACCAGCACCATATATACGAACGCATATTGTAATTATGATCAAAGTTTTTATTATATGCTCTAAGAATCGAAACCGATTTTATAAAACCGCCCAACTCAAAGTCCGCAGCAAATGATATCCGGTGAAATTTAGTTGCTGCTGCTAAGGACTTCCTGTTTTGTGTCGCTTACTCTTGTGGTTTGTCAAGTTTTGTACTAATTTTTATTAAATTAATTAATTTAGTTACTATATTGCAAGGTGAAAGTATAAAATAATTAACACCCACATCTCCCTGTGTTAAGAATGGCTTTCTACATAATTTATGCAGTTTACTATCTGCGTTATCATTTCCTATTAATGTTATCATTTAGAAAGCCATTCTTAATATGGAGAGGCGGGCTTTCAGCTAACATTTTTTTAAATAAATAAATTAATAAATTTGGGAAACTGAAACGCTCGTATATTACGGATGTAAGATACGAGCGTAGTAGTTTAATACGGTGTAGTTTAATATCAATAGTTCAATCTGATCGGACACCGTTTACTGTGAAGTTTGAGTCGAACGTTCTTCTGCTTTGTCAACTGCTTAAATATGGATGGTCACTAAAACTGCAATCGATTTGCCAAATTTGATTTAAGTGTTTCCATTTCCACTTTCGTGAAACATTTTCTTTATTGTTTTCGTTTGAAGAAATTTTTTTTGTAATCAGCATGTAGTTAGGTAGGTGCTGTTTCATTGAAACGGAGCGCAACATATAAATTTCCTGCTTTCACTGTTATAAAAACATGTTAAGATACGATGATTGTTTTATACCAGGATTTCCCAGCAGGGTCTGTACCGCCCACCAGGGGAACGTTACGAGACTTCAGGTGGGCGATGATCAAATTTATGGTATGGGGAACCTAAAGACTGAAAGCTTTTAGTAAAATTGTTGTTTTTTCTCAACGCATTTTTTTTAGCTTCACAATTCATGAGGAAATTGATTGCATCACACTTATTTTTAATTGGAAAAATTAATTCAAGAATCAAACCTAATTTTGATAAATTTTTTTAAGTTGTTTCCTGAATCTGATTGAATTCTGATTCAACAAGTCTTTCTCGTCTATCGAATGTTTCCTAGGAATTGAAACCGAATGGATGTAGTGAAAATATGGTGATCGAAGACTTTTTCTATCAAATATGGAAACAAATATTCCAAAATGCATTGCTGATCATCAACAATAATCGGCACATTGATTTTTATTGATTATTATATTAGCAATGTTTATTGATTATTATATTAGCAATGTTTATTGATTATTATATTAGCAATGTTTATTGATTATTATATTAGCAATTTTTATTGATTATTATATTAGCAATGTTTATTGATTATTATATTAGCAATTTTTATTGATTATTATATTAGCAATGTTTATTGATTATTATATTAGCAATTTTTATTGATTATTATATTAGCAATGTTTATTGATTATTATATTAGCAATTTTTATTGATTATTCTATTATCAATGTTTATTTATTATTATATTATCAATGTTATGATATATTCATTGATCCACTTTGTTTATAGTCGTTAGTGTTCCCATTTGATCAATAGTGTAGAATTTTGTTGAATAAACTTTATGAATATTCAATTCTTTATTTTCAATTTAATCTTGTACTACCACTACTACTCACATTATTATGTAAGGATGCATGTAGGGTGGGAGGCGGTAGTAGGTATCCGAGTGCTCTAGGGGAGGTCGTTTGTGGAAAAAGGTTGGAAAACCCTTAATTTATACGAACGCATATTATATATATTCGTTTCTCCACAAGTCAAATCTTGTAGTTGACGAGAGTATCAAAACGTAATTACCATCGACACGATTGCTTTTTTTATGACAACGTTGGGCAAATAAAACTAATTCTTTAATTTAAGTCTTTTTAACAAATTGTATCATACATTTTCCTATTTTTTTTTTTTTTAAATAATCTGAAAGTTCGATATTTATTTTATATCAGCCAGAATTTTTTTTAATGAAAAACAAAGTTGGTGGTGTTGTGGTGGAAGATACTTTTAGTCCATTAAAACCAGTTTTTAACAGTTTTCGAAAATGACTAACACATGAACTCAGTTTTTAAAATTATCGTTTTTAGCAAGTATTAATGGATACTGTTGTAGATTATGGGATCGGTTATGCCGAGTCAAAAGTGATTAAATTTATTGTAACCATTGATAAATTTATGCTAACGAAATTTCCCATCAGTAACATAACAACTTGTGTTCAATAAACTGTATACAATAATTAATGTTTTTGGGCATTAAATATTCCATGAAACAATTTAAAGAGAGATTTGTTTATATAGCAAAATCACAGAAAGAGCATGAAAATAGACGACGAATCAATCTCGTAAGTCATAATTGTATTTAGAGTGTCGCCTACGTTAAGGATTGAATATTTAACTTTCAGAAGATTGTATTTCACAACTAAATTTTGTCTAAGTCCTTTATCGTTTACACAACTGGTCCTTGTTTGATCTTGGTATAGAGCTTTGTTTATAATTGCGTCTTCAGATATAAAATCAATTATGATTAAGTTAATGAATATGTTGTTCTATTTTTAGTTCATTATTGTTAGGTCTATTTTTCATTTGCAAGTTACGATGATTGTTTTATTATATACATTTTATATATATACATATTATATATATACATATAATATATATATACATATTATATATATATATATACATATTATATATATACATATCATATATATATACATATTATATATATACATATCATATATATATACATATTATATATATACATATCATATATATATACATATTATATATATATCATATATATACATATTATATATATACATATATATATATACATATTATATATATACATATCATATATATATACATATTATATATATACATATCATATATATATACATAGTATATATATATATATATATATATATATATATATATATATATATATATATATATATACATACTAGCAAAAGTACCCGTCGTTGACTGGGTTCAAAAACAGCCTACAGAAAATGGACTCTGATTTATGAAAGTATGATAGGTTATGAAAAGTAATGGTTGTAATGAGATAGCTTCGAATTTGGGGGTATCAAAACCAAAGCAAAATATGATGAAAGTAAAAATAAAATAGATAAACCACATAATTTATTATAACATACCTGTTCACACTGAAACACTTATCACAATATTCTGTGGATCTATATTAAAAAACCTTGTTAAACTTTGTGACATATTTCCATTCTATGGAGGTCAGGTGCGAACGAACACCCCATAATTTTATTATACCATATTTCTTCAAACTGAAACATAATTATCAAAGTATACTTACGCAGATAGATATGAAAAGTCTTTATTAAAGTTTGTGCCTATTTCCATTCTATGGAGGTCATGTGTTCATTTGTTTTCCTCTCGTGCCTGTTAAAGAGCATGGTGTCATCAGCAAATATACCCATCGCAGAGACAATTTTATCAGGGAGATCATTTATAAATATTAGGAATAATAAAGGTCCAAGGATAGACCCTTGAGGTACTCCCACATTAATATCATATTGTTTAGATGTAAGACTGGATTCTTCTCTTATTTAAGAAGGATTTAATTACATTATGTATTGGTCCAGTAAGACCATATGATCTGATTTTTCTGAGAAGACTATCATGCCAAAACTTGTCAAAAGCCTTAGATATATCTAGGGCTAGCGCTCTACCCTCCCCTGCTTTGTCCAGTGTATAGTATATACGTTCAGAGATTACAGTTAGGATATCTGCTGTAGAATGGGCTTACCTAAATCCATATTGTTGGTGGGTCAGAAGTTTAGAACCTGTAAGCTCGTGGACTAGAGCTTGGTTTATTATGAACTCCAAAATTTTAGCGAAAATCGAGAGAAGGCTAATGGGGTGATAATTTAATGGGTCAGTTCTTTCGTCAGAATTCTTGAAAACTGATACCACAGAAACGATATTCCAGTAGTCAGGAAAGCAAGATTTTTTAAGGCATTTGTTATAAAGTTGGGAAAGGATTGAAACAACCTCAATAGAGCATTTTTATTTTTTAATAGCACAGCCGGGATGGATGAGATTGGGTCAATATGCTTTCGTGGTGTCTAGGTTTTTTATGATACGATGCACCTGAGAAGGGGTGATTTCCAGATCATCTAGTGTGAGGTCTGTCCACAAATAAGTCAGGGAGGGAGTGGTTTGGTGGATCCAATGTGGAGTTTGAGGAAAACCAACTGGCAAGTCGTGTAAACAACCTCATGATTGTTGGATAGTGGGGGAATTGTTGATTGCCCATTATTTACTACACTGTCGTAGATTTTCCAAGAATCACGAGTTCCTAAGTTCTGCACTTCGTTGCATTTTCTGGTGTTTTCGGTATATTCTCTCTTAGCTGTCACTATTTCTTTCTTACAATTACTTCTAGCTTCTATAAACATTTGTCTGTTTGTACTGGACTTATGTCAGTTCAATCTGTTTTATGCATGCTGCCTTTGACCAATGGCAGCTGCACATATAGAAGTAAATCATTGGGGAGAGTGGGGTTTGTTATAGAATTTGTTAGTTTAGTTGTTTATTAGTTATGGAGAAAGGGTAAGTGCGAGGTGTGAGCAAATGTCCAAAAAATTATCAGTTGGTGCCATAATAAATGATTGCCTGACGGATAGAGTGAATTAACCGTAGAATCGAAAAAAATGAAAACACAGTCGTGTTCAACTGGGCATTTCTAGATAACGATTTGGTGCAGACTTATCCAAATATATATATATATATGATGATTGCAACGTCTTGTCAGACGAGTGCCACTCCCTCAGACATCTAAAATCCATGAGCCCAAATGTCTGAGGGAGTATCTATACAAATATGATGTTACAGAGTCTTAGCTTTGTACGACAGCTAAGTCTCTCTCTCGGTTCAAAATGTTGAGATCCAGCAACAAGCAAGAGCAAGATAGCCAGCAACAAATTAAACTGCAGACCAGCTTAATGCGGGTACTGGGCTTCCGCTTTATGGTTTTTTAAATCAGAGATTTGTTTCTCCTAGAAAGGTTGCCTTCACCACGGCTTACGGGAGCCCTCTCTACCCCAATACACATATACACACACACAGTTGGTGCTAGTTGGCCGTTGACCCAGAACAAGAGTTCATTCGCCCTTTGGAAGGTCTTGTTTTTAATCCTTCAGGGAGACTAGCCGCCCTCCTCACCAAACAAGTCTGATGGGGGAACCAGTTTAGTCGCCGGTGACCCGACCATGAGGCAGGTAGTACTGGGTTGCATGGTACCAGTAGCATATGACATGACCTGACATATATATATATATATATATATATATATATATATATATATATATGTGTGTGTGTATATATATATATATATATATATATATATATAAATGTGTGTATATATATATATAAATGTGTGTATGTATATATATATATATGTGTGTGTATATATATGTGTGTGTGTGTGTGTGTGTGTGTGTGTGTGTGTGTGTGTGTGTGTGTGTGTGTGTGTGTGTGTGTGTGTGTGCGTGACTAGACGTATCATGTATCATGTGAACAGTGTAATAATATATATGTAACAACGTTTATTCTTTATTCCAACGTTTTATTTATTCATTAAAACTCGTTATTTCAAATTCCTTTTCTTTTACCTTAATTTTAAATTATTAGCTTAGTTTTCCTCAGCATAAACCAACTTTTACGTCTGCATGGGTTGCCATATATAAAATCATATTTTAATAACGAAATATTCATGTACCACGCGCTCAAGATCAGAGAAGAGAGAATAAGAAAGAACTTGCTCGTTTGCGGCCTTTGATGTGTTACCATAGATGTCGCAAGCATAAATGTCTATGAACTCAATTATATTTTCAGCTACCCCTACCATTTTCAACATCTTGAGTACCCATAAACGCAACATAATATCATAAACTTTCGTGTAATCTATGCAAGCTACATTCTAAGTTTGGTTTCTTCTTTTGCAGTTCTTTAAGATACATTTATCAATCGATGGTCTTTTATTCCTCCTGCCTTTTTGTTCCACTGGTAGTGACCATGTACTTCAAGATGATCATACACTTTTGTCAGTATCTTCCAAAGCATGTTCAAGCAAGCAATTGGTCTATAATTTTCAACTTTTGGCCCTTTAGCAGGATCTTTCATTATTAAAATAGTCTTTCCCACTACAAGCCATTCTGGTATCTGGCACAATCTGACACAATCATCCAGAGAAACAGCAAGCCTCTCATGGATTCCTGTGAAAGATCACAACCAATTCTATTATTATTATTATTATTATTATTATTATTATTATTATTATTATTATTTCAGTTACCATATTTTGTGTCTGGCTGTTGTTAGTGTCGATTTTATGCTCATAGGTGAATTATTATTATTATTATTATTATTATTATTATTATTATTATTATTATTATTATTATTATTATCTCCATATATAATGCAGAAATTCCTTCTCTGGGCCAAAGTATCGTAGGTTTGCCACAACAGATGCCACATACAAATTCAATAAAGCTAGGCTAATAGCAACTATCTTATGTAGCTTTCAAACACTTTTGCAGACACATTCAGTCGTGATAATAAAATACTACATTACATCCTAGGAGCAACACTATCACAATTACAACATCGTTAGAGGAACAGGTACCTATTTTTCCCTCTAAATATCTAGTCCTAGCCCCGCAACCTGTCGACACCAGGAGGAAGTCTACACTTTCCACATATTCTATGCTTACACCACTCATAACTGGCTCATATATACACAGATATACCATTATCTTTCCCATAATAGAATAAAAAAATAATGAAGTCTTCCTCGGGGAAAGTTTGCTGCCTCTGATTAGTTGCCCGCTAATTCTCTTATTCTGGAATTAGATTTCATCTGGTGCCAGTAAAAAAAAAGGGCGGGGGGGGGGGGTAGTCAATTTAAAATTTTACAGCTTCAGTTTTCTTGGTTGCATTTTTCTTTTTACTTCTCTTGCATTTCTATATTATCAATTACTATCGATTATTATCAATTATTATCAATTATTATCGATTATCATCGATTGTCACTCATGTGGATTCAATTCCACATTTCCTTAAGATTTCGGCTGTTTTCAGCATTACTGTCCATTGCATCGTCTTGGTTCTTCCCTTGATCCCGATTTCTCGTAATCATTTTTCGCAAGTTATTTGGAACTGTTCCTAAAGCTCCTACAATTATTGGTATTATGTTGATTTGCTTCTGGTTCCAAATTTTTTTCAGTTCTCTGGCAAGTTTCATATCTTTGTTTCGTTTTTCTATCTCTGTGGTCTGCTGGCACAGTAAAATTTACAATTTGACAAAAAAATTTTCTTGTTAAGTATTATATCTGGTCTTCTAGCTTTGATGAGTTTATCTGTTTGTACTTCCATATCCCGAAGGATTTTGGGTTTTTGTTTTCCAGTACAATCTCTGGTTTTTGTTTGAATTATTTATCCGCACGTTCAAGGTGCAGTCGTCTACAAATCTCCCATGCAGTCATGTTTGTCCTTATATTCTTTTTGGACTAATTTACTGCATTCACTTATTATGTAGTTTATCGTTTCATCTCTTTGTTCACAGAGTCTACATTTATTGTCTTCCTGTGTGTTATCTATTTTAGCTTTAATATGGTTTGTTCTAATTGCGTTGTTTTGTGCAACTATCAGTAGAGATTCTATTTTTCTGTTCATGTGTCCTTTTCTTAGCCATGTCCAGGTGTGTTCGTGATTCTATTCTTTTGTCATCCTTTTAAATCGTCTGTGTAGTGCTTCCTCTTCCCACTTTTCTTTACTTGTCTTTTTGTTTCTGGTTTCATCATTTCTTGTATTGTTCCGCTTGGTGGTGATCAATCTTAATGTGTTCTGGTTCATGTATTTTTCCAAGTCTTCTTTTGTGCTTTCTGCACCGTCTTTTACATCTATTAGTCCTCTTCCCCCTTCGTTCCTCTTGATGAAGAGTCAGTCAGTATTGTCTATTCAGTGTAATGCATTGTCATTAGTTTCCTAGTCCTCTGATCATGATGCCTAAGTTCCTCTTTTAATAGTCCAAAGTACCTTATTAGCGATACTTCAGGTCATCTGTTGTTATTATTATTATTTACTCAGGAGTAGTCATACAGGCCATCATCAAAGATTTTCCTTTTTGAGAACGAATTATGGCATTCTCTGGAGTCTGAGTGACAACAAGTCTCCCCAGACTTCCAGTAATTTCCACCTCTTTCGATAACCTTTGCAAAAGAATTTGTGTTATCGCAACAGCCACTTACCATTGATTTTCATTGGCAGTTACCAATACTTTACTATAATTTGGATCGCAATAAGCCTCCCCAAGGTCCCAGTCAGCATTGTACTCATCCAGCGGAGGTCTGGTTAGTGCTCTCTCTCCTCGGTCTTTCCATTCTCCTTGACCCTCGCTCATTTGGTGTGGCTTCTGTTTATAGTGACACACAAAAAAAGGGGTGCAGCAGGCAAGGGCATGGGGTGGAGGTTCCTTACAATTCAACAATTTCAGTTTTATGATTTCATGTCATGTTCCTTTTTGTTTTACATCAGTAGCAATTTCTGTATGTGCAGTTTGTGCCTGTAACGCATGAGTGTTAGTCTCCGCATTCAAGGTTTTCCTTAATATTTCAGCAGTTTTTATTATTGAAATCCGTTGTATCTTCTCAGCCATCCCTTTGATTCCAATCTCTCCCATTCTTTTTACAAAGTTTTTCGGTATTGTTCCTAGTGATCCTACTATTATTGTTATTATCTTGACTTTTTCATCTTCCATATCCGTTTGAGCTCTCTGGCTAGTTCAGAGTATTTATTATTGTTTACTCACTAGGAGTACTCACACAGGCCAACATCAAAGATTTCTCTTTAAAAACAACTTGTGGCATTTTCTGGAGTCTGAGTGACAACAAGTCTCCCCAGATTTCCAGTACACTCCATTGCTGTCGATAACAATTTCAGATGGATTTGTCTTATCGTAGCTGCCGCTTACCATTGATTTCTTGTTAGTGTTAGTAGTTGCATAAAAAGGTTATAGTAAACACAAACCTCTTTCTATATATATTTATGTATGCGTATGTATATTTGTTTAAAAAATTTTGTCTACCAAACTTCCTTGTCAGTTTTTGGTCTACAGACATGAAACTTAATATATAGGGTATTCGAACTCATGCCAAACTTTATATTTGTGTTTTAGCCAGGGAAAATCGGTGCAAAAGTGTGAAAATTAAAAAGCTGGAATTTGCCAGATGAAGGTCAAACAACAGCATTACACATATGCATGCATAACGTAATAGTTATTGGTTCATGTTTTAATTTTTAGTTTTGCAAAAAACATGTCTTCATAGCTCAGGTAATAACGCCAAAGGAAAAAGTAAATCGTAAGTTAAACATTTTGGTTTTGATTCTCAGTGGTGGCACAGAAGTCATTTATTTTTAATTTTTTTAAATCATTACTATATATTGGGTCCAATATAATCTATATATATATATATATATATATATATATATATATATATATATATATATATATATATATATATATATCCTACACCTCCCCACCCCCCGGGTTTCTTTTTTATTTAAGAGCACACATACCTCCAAACACCCGGGAAACGCCGGGTACCCCCGCTAGTATATATATAAAAGGCAAAACACGCACGAGAGTTTTTGTATGTCTAACAAAGGCTTTTTTCACTGGGGTTTCTGGGGGGGAAGGGTACTATCGCTTAGAAGTGTTTATATACCCCCTAGATAATAATATCTAGGATTTGCGAACGCACATCACGTTTAGATTTATTTACATCGACTTTTACAAAATTATTGCTATTTCGGCTTCTCACATGTTGATTGGGATTTTTTGTATAAAAGCGAAACTGATGTGAAACTTAGGTGCGGGTCTCAGCCTGCGGGCCGTCCAGAAAGCAAATGGACATTTGATCAATGTCGGTTTTCACCGTTATATCAGACAATTGCTTTCATTTGGACACTCCCTTAATAAAGGGGGAGCTGGTTTTCACCAACACGTTGGGGAAACAAAACCAGACAAAGTTGGGTAAAAAACAAACAGTTTCAATATCGTTTCATTAATATCATTTCTAATTATCTTCATTTGTTTGTCATTTTATTTATAAAATTACGCGGGAGTGATTCAATAAAAAAGATCGAAACTGCTAAAAATCTTCTTTTCTTTAATTCCTGTATTTAATAAAAATTATTTAATAAAAAAAAAAAAAATTGTTTTCTAATATTGTCAATTTCAATATTTCATTTTATTTATAAAATGACGCCAATTTCACTATCCAACCAGGTGGCATCCTTTCTACCTGTGTAACACGACTTGTGTCTCATTTTTTTCTTCATATTTTAGTTTCGTTAAACTGCAAGAGGGTCGTTCATATGATACGAACATACACGCATGTATTCACTGATTTGACTGTTCGTCTCAAAAATAGCTACATGGGCTACATGTCCGCGTGTCACACCCTTAAAAAATTAGTCATTTCAAGCATCGTGCCGATGTGCCATACTCACAAAATCCTCACTTTATCCATCCTTCATTATGGACATTCCACACACGAAAACACTTATGGTGGAACAATTTAAACTAATATTCTTAACATGTAAATAAATAAATGTTGTTTATTTCATGTTATTACAGTGATTGTTTGCTTTTTTGTCGAGTGTCGTTATTTTCTGGGTTTTATTTTTATTTCTTTATGTAAGGATGTGGATTGCCAATCCACATCCTTACTGGATTGGTGTAATCTTTCTATCAATAGGTGATCGCGTTAAATCTAACTTTAATGGTCCCACGGATATACTCCTACCAAAATTGTGACACATGCAACCTCGGTCCTATAATTTTTTCTTTTTAATTCGAAAATAAAATTAATCTAAAATTTTCTTTTTAATTCGAAAATAAAATTGATTAAAAAATTTTATTTTTAATTCGAAAATAAAATTGATTTAAAAATTTTCTTTTTAATTCGAAAATAAAATTGATTTAAAATTTTCTTTTTAATTCGAAAATAAAATTGATTAAAAATTTTATTTTTAATTCGAAAATAAAATTGATTTAAAATTTTCTTTTGAATTCGAAAATAAAATTGATTTAAAAATTTTCTTTTTAATTCGAAAATAAAATTGATTTAAAATTTTCTTTTGAATTCGAAAATAAAATTGATTAAAAATTTTCTTTTTAATTCGAAAATAAAATTGATTTAAAATTTTCTTTTGAATTCGAAAATAAAATTGATTTAAAAATTTTCTTTTTAATTCGAAAATTAAATTGATTTTAAATTTTATTTTTATTTTTAAAATAAAATTGTAATTTGTACTTCCATAAACACACGAACAAAAAGCGGCGCTGTTTTACATTTTGTATTATTGATGTTTACACTTTTCATTGTTACAGTAAAAAAAAATTAAAATTAAAATTCGCCGCATCTTTAAAAGTTTCATCCTTTGCATTTTTTAAGGTTAAAGACTTTTTTTTTTTCAAAACCTTACCATAACATTTACTTTTTAATAAAAGAAAAAGTTGCCGCACCTTTATTTTTAAATGTTTTCATTAAATGCAAATATCGTTTGTTCGTTGGTTTTAGCATCGTAAATTATATGAAAACAAAAACGATTTTCTTAATAGAATACATTTTGTATTATTAATATTATCAACTTTGTTACATTAAAAGAAATCATCGCAACTTTCTTTTTTTTAAATATTTTTATTTAATACAAAATATCGCGTCCTAAATTATGACATGAAAAAAAAATGAACAATTTTTATTTTTTTAGTAAACGAGAGTTGTCTCCCTCCGCACAAGGACAAACCGAAAGAGCTATATTTTATACTTCTCTTAATCAGTCTTTCACTTTTCTCGGAAAATTTTTCTCGGAAACTGCTGAAATTTTGTGTGTGTGTGTAATGTTGTAAAATGCCTCAAGGGATATCAGCATGAAAATAGAACAAAACACAGACGTATAATTAACTAAAGCTAGCTCGCCGAGTAAAACTAACTAGCACTCACTTTTATTTACGTTACATATTTCATTTCAGGGATAGATAACTCTTTTATGAGTTATGTCCCTTTAATTTTAAATATTATATCCCTTCTATTTTTGGTGGAATGCATTGTCTTCTTTTGTTTTGTATATGTTATAGATCTTGTATATATTGTATATTTTTTATATATTATGAAGTCTTTGAGTCTGGCTGAGGACAGTCTTTTCTGTGATGGGTTTTGTCTCGGAAGTTGGTCAGATTCCATAGTGTTCTTCTTGCGAGTGTGAGTTGTATTCATCTTCAGAGTCAAAGTCTGACTCTTCTTCCTCACACGAACAGAGGAGTTTCCTTTCTACACAGTTATCATGCTGCCTTTTTTTTTTTGTGTGTGTGTGTGTGTGTGTGTGTGTGTGTGTGTGTGTGTGTGTGTGTGTGTGTGTGTGTGTGTGACTGTATATGGTTTAGGGTTATACGGTGGGGACAGCTTGTTTTGTTTCTTTTGCTTCATCAGGATTTTGTCACCTAGGCAGAAGAGTGTTGGTTTTGAATTTTCGTTTTTGCCCACATATTCTTTCATTTTCTCCTTTCATTCAGAATCGTTTTTTACTGTGTTGCCATGCATTGACCCGAGTGCTGGTTTCGCAACAGTATCAGGTATGCCGATATTCATTTTCCTACTAGTACAGATTTCAAAAGGAGATATTTTTGTGGTGGTAGGGGGGTAGTTCTATAATGCCTTAGGAAGTGGAGTAACTGGGTTTTCCAGTTGAGACTTTCCACTGTGCTATCAAGAATGACTCTTTTTAATGTACGCATAAAGCACTCCACCTCTCCATTTACCTCACGTCAAAGATTAAGTGTGATTCTTCTGTGTTTAAAACTCGACTAAATGTAAATGTTTCTGAAATCTTGTTCTTGAAATGAGGTGGGTAGGGGCATTATTGGGCTGCAAAATAGTTGGATACCCTTGTCTAGCGAAAACCATGTTCGGGTAAGGGATGATTGCACTTGTGGGTAGTGAGGGAAGTATTTCAACTTCAGGCTATAGTTATCAATTGTGACTAGCAGATAGTCTGCAAAATCAACCGAAATTTCAGTCCATGAAGCAGTTAGGAGAGGAGTAGAGTTGATTGGTTTACAGTGTCTGTGTCTCGGGTTTGCGACTTGACAGGAGATGCAGCCATGCAATGTTTCTTTCTTCTACTTGTTTATCCATTTCTGGGAAGCACACATTTTCTCTTATCAATTGGTTTGTCTTAACAATGCCTTGGTGTGAATGGGGGGCTATGTCGACTGCCCTTTGCCTTAATTTAGAAGGGATCATAAGACAGTGTCCTTGAAGGATGAGACCCCTATGCACTAATAGTTCATCCTTGAATGGAAGAAATCTTGAAAGCTGAGAGTCATTCTATTGTCCATCTACAACTGCAGCCCTCACTTTCTGCAACAGGGAGTCTTCCTCTGTAGCCTGCTTAACTTCTTCAGGGGTAATGGATTTTGGGATGGTGTTTTGAACCACATACCTGCTGTAAGCTTCTGCTACATTGTCTTTTGATTGTAAGTTTTGTTTCGTTTTTTGTTTTTTTACATGGGGATCACCACTTATCAAGGCCTGGAGGGCACTCAGGGATAAGGGCTATTGTGTGTACAGTAATCAATAAGATAGTATTGTAGTAATCATTAGTATTGGGGGTTTTGATAGAGTGTCTTACTTAAGGGGGCGGTTTGTCAGGAATTTGTTTATGTTGGATTTGAAGACATTCAAGTTGTAGTCAGGTGGGAAACAGGCAAGCGGAAGAGAGTTCCACAGTCGTGCACTTCTAAGAAAGTAGCTCTGCTCATGGAATCTACGTTTGGAGTTAGGAACAGATAAAGAGTGGGGAAAATTATTGACAGTAGTTTCAGCCAGGCCAGACGAGTGTTTCTCGTGAAAGATTGGTGAGGGGGGACGAGAGATTGGAGCTCAGACGAACACTTGCCATGGAAGTAACGATAAAACAAAGACAGGCTCACAACGTCTCTTCTGTGGGAGAGAGGCTGCAGTGAAGAGAAAAGGGCATCCCCCACTAAGCCACAAAGTCTATTTTGTACTCTGTCAAGGCAGAATAGGTTGTTTTTAGCAGCTCATGCCCAGATGGCAGCAGTACTCCATCCTTGGGCGTACTTGGTTTTTATAGAGATAGAGAATTGCATCAGCAGTGAGATATTTTCTGGGGCAGTAGAAGGATCCCACCATTTTCTCAGCGTCCTTGGCAACAGACCTGATGTACGTGTTCCATTTCAGATCAGGAGTAAAGGTCAATTCCAGAAGCTTGTCAAAACATGGAGCCTTCTCAAGACAAGAGCCATCCATTTCAATTGATGCCAGATGGGGATTAGAGCGTTGATGATGTAAAGATAGAAGCTTGGTTTTGATGCATTAAAAGTGACCAGCCACCTCTTCCCCCAACTGTACCAAGCGCTCAAGATCAGAAGAGAAAGAATTAGAGAGAACTTTGTCATTTACAGCCTTTAATGTGTTGCCATAGATGGTCGTGTCATCAGCATAGATGTCAACGAATGATTTAAATATGTGTTTTGAGAGATCATTGATGTAGATCAGGAAGAGAGTTGAGCCCAAAATGGACCCCTGAGGGACCCCTGAGAGACTCCAGCATTAATACTGTGGGCCTCTGATTTCTGCCCATCAACCTACTCTTATGAACCTATCAGAGAGAAATGATTTAATGATTGAGAAAATATTTCCAGTGATACCGTAGCTGGAAATCTTGTGAAGTAGGCCCTTATGCCATACCTTATCAAAGACCTTTGATATGTCAAGAGCAATTGCCCTGGAAAGGAAGCCTTTGTCAAGAGATTCGCTAATCCTATGAGATATAACCGTTAGCACATCTGCTGTGGATCTTGCAGAGCGGAAACCATATTGCATGTCACTAAGAAGGTTGTTTCTGTTGAGGTAGTTGACTACTTCTTTATTTAATATGGATTCCAACAACTTACTCATGATACACAGGAGACTTATTGGTCTGTACTGAGAGGGAGATGACTTATAACCTTAATTCTTAAATACAGGGATTACTGATGAGGTTTTCCAGGGTGTTGGAAAGCACTTCTCTTTAAGGCAACGCTTAAACAGTTTTGTAAGTATGGGGGCAAGTTCTGGTTGGAGCTTTTTCAGCACTATAACTGGAATGCTGTCAGGGCCAGTTGCTTTACTGGAATCAAGGTTCTTGATTAGCTTGGCGACCTCACGCACAAAGTGGTATGAATGGGGACTGAGATAGTCTGCAGGGTTCAAATCATCTTTCTCAGACTGGTTTATCAAACTATTGACATGCAGGCATGAGCGCTCAATCCTGGTCATTGTTGGCTTGAGACTCTTTACAATTCCAAGGAGTGGCCTGTGGTCAGTGGTGATGGTGAACTTTGTTTCATATAGAGATGGGAATGTTTGGCTGCATACATAACAGCTAACATCTCTCTTTCAGTTGGAGAATATCGCTGTTCTGCATCTGTAAGGATGCAACTGGCACAGTACTTTCCCATTTTGTGTAAGAAGTGCACCTAATTTCAACTGGACTTGCATCTACAAGGATGTTTGGGTCTTAATTTGGGTCATAACTTCCGCTTCTTTTAAAGCTTCCTTCAGCTTGTTTAACGCTGATTCTTCTAGTTTTGATCATCTCCGTTCTGTGTTCTTTATAAGTTGCCAAAGTTGTTCACTAATAATAGTGTGGGATGAATCTCGCCACATATTGGGTCACGTCTAAGAATGATCGAACTTCACTAACATTATTAGGGAATTTGCGTTCCGTTATAGTAGATACCTTTTCTGGGTCGAGTGATTCTCCCTTTTCACTGAAAATATGTCTAAAGAGGATTATATTCTTGCACAGAGGAAAGACATTTATTTCTGTTCAGCTTAATTTCTGCATTCTGTCAATGTTTTAGTGTGGCTCTCGGTTGTTATCATGTGATGTTTTGTCATATCCATGAATTATGATTTTATCTGATATGTTTTTTAATCCTGGGATATGTCTGAAAAAGCCATCTTTGAAAAATCATATCTTTAAAAAAGTCATATCTATGAAAAACTCACATCTTTGAAAAGGTCATATCTTTGAAAAAGTTATATTCTTGAAAAAGTCATATCCCTGAAAAAGTCATATCTTTGAAAGAGTCATATATTTTAAAAAGTCATATCTCTGAAGAAGTCATAAATCTGAAGAAGTCATAAATCTGAAGAAGTCATAACTCTGAAAAATCATATCTCTAAAAAGTCATATCTTTTAAAAAGTCATACCTCTAAAAAAAGTCATATCTTTAAAAATGTCATATCTTTTAGAAAGTCATATCTCTGAAGAAATCAGAAATTGCTTTTCAGAATAGTTCAAAAGTTTCATTTACTCCAATAACTAGGCACTTGTAGCGGATTAATTCTGAAATGTTGTGATATATCTGCTGAATTCTCCACGTTTTAGTTGGTGATATGCATTCAAGAGGGAACTTTACTGAATGCTGCAGAGCTGTTTAAGTCTGCAATTAAATCGTTCACAGTCGCCATTTAATGTTTTATCCTTTGAATGGCTCCATTTGCCTTCTTCATGTTGATGCAAATACTTACACCACCATATTTTGTGGAACTACCACAATAAAGTTTATTCATGGAATAAGTTTAGGGACATTTTTAATCACGTCCATTTCTTGGAGACATTTTAGTTCTGTGTCAACTTCCTTTCATCACATAGAACGGTACACCAAGGTGTTGTTTCACTACTAGGGTTACCAAGAAGTTGATGCAAAAATTTTCCCCTTTTTCCATTTAAACAGTGTGAGAAACTCGTCAGGAATGGGGACCGTCACGTGGAATGAAAAATTGAATGTTATCATACGTATTGCTTCAGCACTAAGTAAATTATGTAGTCCAAGTAAAGAACTTTCACTGTCGATTAAAAATATTTTGACTGTGTGAAACTTATCATAAAATTTTATAGTGGCATTAATAAATTTTCCTTGGACAGGTATTGCTTGTCTAAACTCGTATGCAAATATCCGAGTTGTAGTGTTGTGTATAGATGGTTTGTATTTTAAACCATCGAAGATGCAGCGAATTAAGTATTAAGGCATCCACTCTATATACAGTAAGGGATAATTAGCATTAATAGGGGTTAGTATTTAATTTATGATGAGCTGCATCGAACAGATACCTCATTACTTAAAGGCATCTGTTTAATGCACAGCTAGGGATTAATATGGATTAGTATTTAATGCAAAAATGAGCAAAAATATAACCATATTCAACCATCAATTTGGCATAAAACTCTTATTCTAAGTAAACGGGCTATAACTTTTTCTTGCTTTTAACAGGCTAAAACGTGTAGTATTTTATAATACACGTAGTTATTGTGAAAGAATATTAACCATAATGACTTTGTACAATTAAAAGATGTTTGGAAATAGTGTCGAACAGCATGTTTTATAGGAATCCTCTAAAGATAATGTTAACCTATTTCAGGTAGGGTCGTCTTTTCTGACATCCGACAGATGATAGTTATTTTAAGCGAATAATTAAGTGGGGATAAAACTAATTGGCTTATTCGACTTCTTCCGTCATTGGTAGGCGATGTCGACGGGATTAGTCGGGTTGGGTGTTATCAATGAACGAGCTTTATGTGTTAAATCTCGGCAAATGTAGTTTGTGTGCCAGTTGAAAGGGGGGGGGAGAGAATCCACCATCTTATGGGAAAGATTATTAGTGCGTCAAGCGAATAACGAATGTAAACCTCACGTACTTATTAGAAAAATATATGGATCATATTATAAAACTTTCGTGTTGTCTCTTTCACCCAGACTCGGAACATTATTAAACAGGCACATGTTGTGAAACAACACCGGTTTTTATGTTGTTTTGTTTTAGTCTCAACAGAGGAAATGCGTTTGTCGATTTGTTTACTAGACACACATACGCAGATACATATACATATTTACCATCTCTCTCTCTCTCTCTCTCTCTCTCTCTCTCTCTCTCTCTCTCTCTCTCTCTCTCTCTCTCGCTATATATATATATATATATATATATATATACACACACACAAACAAACAAACACACACATACACACACACACACACACACACACACATATATATATATATATATATATATATAGGGTGTTTTTTAGAGACGACGAACTTTAATTTAAATACTATATGGCCTCGTGGCTTGCGCGTATATGATGTAATCTATGAATTACATTTGGCTGTATTTTTTGCAATAACGCCTCGAATGTAAACTTTCAAGTGGTCTATTGTGTCTGCTTTATCAGCATAGACATGGATCTTTATATATCCCCAAATAAAATAATCTAATGGGGTTAAATCGCATGAACAAGGAGGCTAGTTAACAATTCCATTTCGTGTAAATATTCGTTTATCAAATGTTTCTGTCATTAAATTGATTGTAACATTTGCTAATGCTGCTTGAGTGTCAGTCTCTTCATGATGAATTGCCAAACCAAGCTGAACTCAACATAACCAATAGTTGCCAAATCTGCAAATTAAAGAAAATAGAATAGGCAAATTAAAGATTGTCACTTCTAAAAAATACCCTATACAATAAAAAGTAAAAAAAAAAAAAAGGGAGAGAGCTGTTACAATAATTCAAAGATGGCGTCGTAATTTCTTTTCTTTTTTTTTCAACGTTCAAATAGAGAATCGGGCTCTTAGAATTAACTCAATTTTTAAAAATAAATATAGAAAAATCTACATGGTGTACATTGCGAACCAATTGTCTAACTTCAACCACTATCAACAATTTTCCCCATTTTCTATCTGCACCTAAATCTAAACGCAGATTCCATGAACAAAGTTTCTTTCCTAGAATTGTGGAGGTTTGTTCCGCTGTACTGTTTTCTAGATGACCACAATATGATGTTTTTTAAGTCTAATATAAACAAATTCTTATTGAGCCGTCTTCTTAAATAATCAAATTCTGCACAATTTCCAACGATCACTACACTGTTGTCTCAGTGGCCATCGAACACTCAATAACCCTTATCCTCAATTGGCTTTCAGGCCTTGATAAGTGGCGAATGCTAAGTAAAAACAAAATTATTTAATTATTTAATTATTTAGCATTCATTAGAACATAAATAATCCAGTTTATATATCAGCCCCGATCCAATTCTCAGTTTGAGAAGGGGTGAAGGCGGTTGTATGGCTGGCATTATAAAATCACGTGATAATATCAACGTCTTTTGATTCGTCCGTTTTTATACGAAAGCGATCTGAATTTTACGCCGACCTTTCTTTATGTTTAAGCAAATAACAATGTTTACATACAACAAGAGCTTCTTTTTTTATATAATATTCGAAAAGAAATGCGGAAAAAAAAACTGAAAAATAAATTTGAAATATTTTTATTCAATCCAAAAACTTTGTAACTCATGAAACTTTGTAAAATTAAAGCACCCGGTCAATATTAGTTTATATATATATATATATATATATATATATATATATATATATATATATATATATATATATATATATATATATATATTGTGTTGGTAAAATATGTTTTTTCAATTATATTTCACTCTTTGTGTATACCAATCCTTTGTTTAGAAGCTCAATGTATATTAAATATAACAACAAAGTCTCACTGCTGATGCTATTCTCTATCTATATAAGAGCCAGGTACGTCCAAGGATGGAATACTGTTGCCACATCTGCGCAGGAGCTGCTAGAAAGGACTTGTCTTGCCTTGATAGAGTTCAAAATAGACTTCGTAGCCTCGTAGTAGATGTCCTTTTCTCTTTGCTGCAACCTCTATCTCACAGAAGAGATGTTGCGAGTTTGTCTCTGATGTATCGTTATTTCCATGAAAAGTGTTCGACTGAGCTTCAATCTATGGTCCCCCCCCGTCTAACTTTCACAAGAAACACTCGTCTAGCTGAAAACACTATCAACAATTTCCCCCACTCTTTATCTGTGCCTAAACCTAAACGTAGATTCCACGAACAAAGCTTCTTTCTTAGAACTGCACGCCTATGAAATTGTCTTCCGTTTTCCTGCTTTCCGGCTGACTACAATATGGTTGTGTTCAAGTCTAGCATAAATAAGTTCTTGATGAGCTGTTCCATATAAGTTATCAAATTTACCGAATTTTCATTACTAATGATTACTATATTGTCCAATTTCTACTGTACACTCTTTAACCCTTATCCTTGAGTGGCCTCTTGGCCTTGATAATGTGGTGATGCCTGTGTAAAAAAAAAACAAAAAAAAACAAAAACAAAGAGAAACAGTACAGTTACATTCTAAGATCCAAATATTTATTTTTCATGCAAAACAGCTCCTCCGGCATGTAAAAATTTCTGTACAATATGAACAAAGATGGCTGTCGGAAGAAACACATGAGATTGGACACAAGGGATATTGAGATTTGGGAAAATCTTTTTAATTAGTTTTCGGCCAGAAATTTGGCTTTCAAGGGGTCAAAGTTCAAAGATTTCACCTTTGAAAACTCTACCAAACTCCTCCGTCAATTTTGGGTCTAAACACCTGAAATTTTAGATGTAGGTTACTTGGACATGGATCAAACTTTTTAATTTGATTTGAATCCAAAACAATAAATGTTAAGGGGTCAAAGATGGGGTCAAAGTTTCAAAAACTTTTACCTCTGCAGTCTCTACCAAATTTCTTAGCCAATTTTTGGTCTAAACATTTGAAATTTAACATAAAGTGTATTCAGACATAAGGCAAGCTTTTTAATCGATGTTTGGCCGAAAATTTGGCTACCAAGAGGCCAAAGGTCAAAAGATTTTACTTTTGAGGTCTCTAGCAAACTATTCAGCCAATTTTGGGTCTAGACATTTGAAAATTTACATAAAGGGTATTCAGACATGCAGCAAGCTTTTTAATCATGTTTGGGAGAAAAATTTGGCTGCCAAGAGGTCAAAGTTGAAAGGGTTGACCTTTGCAGACGCTACCAAATGATTATATTTATGTTATACGGCATAATCACATTGACACACCAGTTCTCGTCAGATCACCAAAGTTAAGCAACGATGAGCCTGGTTAGTATCAGATGGGTGACCATTTGGGAATTCTAGGTGCTGTATGTGCTCTCCGCTTATCTCGGCATTGTTTCCAGTCGTCCTAGACTTCTCCTGGCCATTGAACTCAAACAGTACCGATTCAAGAGAGGGGTGGTTGGAGATTGCATATCTTTTTCCACACAATTACACGTGCAGCTGCCCCTACAGAGGGTATCCTTTGTCTTTCGAGACTGAACGGAGGCATTGATATCGATATTTATATTGTCTCCTAGGATGAAAGTATTTTGGTTATAAAATAGTGCTCAATAACAAATAGAGCTGTATGAAAATAAATAAAACAAAGTTTGGAAAAAAAGGATTTGCATTTGAAACTAGTTTAGACTAGTCTCATTATACGTCTGTATGGCCGGTTGGATCTCTTCGGTAATAAGAGAAAGAAGAACACGATATGCCGGGCATTGCTGCAGAAGAAAAGATGAGGTCGTCGGTGATGTGGGACTGTGGGATCCTAAACACGGAACTGTTAAAGTAGGAAAACCTTTCAAGACATACACAAAATTATTGATAGGGATAACGAAGATTTATTAGTTTCGTGTTGATCGTTTAAGATAGAAAACGGAAAAACGAAAAATTACATCTTGTTGTGTCATCCTAACGATCTTATCTTAATGAATCACGTGACTCATTAATGAATCACGTGACTGTAATCACGTGTTACCTTTTTGAAGTATTGCGATTTCTTTTCCATTTTTTTTTAATTCATATTAAATAGCCCTTTTCTCTTCCCTGCAGCTTCTTTCCCACAGAAGACATTGCGAGCCTGTCTCTACTTTATCATTATTTTCATGGCAAGTGTTCATCTGAGCTCCAACCTATGGCCCCCTTGTCATTACTTTCACGAAAAACACTCATCTAGCTGAAACCACTGTCAATAATTTCCCCCACTCTTTATCTGTGCCTAAACCTAAACGTAGATTCCCTGAACAATGTTTCTTTCCTAGAACTGCACTTTGTGGAATTACGTTCTGTTTTCCTGCTTTCCAGCTGACTACAATATGGTCGTCTTCAGGTCAAACGTGAACAGGTTTTTGTTGAGCTGTCCCCTAAGTAATATAATTTACCAAATTTCCACTAACAATTATTACGACATTTTCCCATTGACTACTGTACGCTCCTTACCCCTTATCCTCGAGTGATTTCCAAGTCTTTATAAATGGTGACTCCTTTGTAAAAAATGATGACTTGGTGAAGTTCAGCTGGTGTTCAACTAGAACTGAAACATTCTTTGCTATATTGTAAATGTATAGACGAAAATTTTTGTATAAATAAAATGTTTTATGCCAAATATATATAGAGAGAGATATAGATAATTTTGTGTATTCATTTATACATTTGCAGACTGTTATTCTCATCTTCATAGTTGAGTTTTTGTTTCACCACGTTTTGGTCAATTCATCCTCTGGCCTTCTTCAGGTGATTACCTGATGAAAGCCAAAGAATTAATTGGCCGAAACGTGGCGAAACAACAACTATAAAGATGAGGATAACAGTCGTCAAATAAATAAATCAATACACCAATTAATCATTACAAAGGATTCCAATAAAAAAATAATATATAATATAATTTCTTGTTTCATTTTTTGTCTTTCACAGTTTCAAGAAGCTGTATCCGGTCAACAGGCAGTCCCAGAATATAAAGTCGAAGTTCAACGGAAGGGTAAAGGGATCATCCTTCATTATGGGTTTGTCAAGGTTCTCTGGGATTGGTTAATAATGCTGTGTACGTTTTACATTGCGATTATGGTCCCGTTTAATGCTGCTTTTATCGTCGGAGAGTTTGACCGAACCAGTATCTATGCTGATGTCGCTGTGGAAATTATTTTTGGAATAGGTAAGTGGAGACAAATATTATTTGGGGAACAGGCAAGTCTGTTGCGTTGTTGCATTGTCAAATGTATATATTATATAAATCATATAATATATACATCCGACAATTCTATTCTCAAAATCAACACAGAGACGAATTTCAAAGTATAAGTTTTATTTACAATTAAGTTTCTTGTTCATTGACAGAAAGAGAGAGAGAGAAAGAGAGACGTTGGTTGTGTGGGGTTGGTCGCTGTGTGCCGACGGAAAGATGTCAAAATGTCAATCACGCTTGCCGTTGTCAGTCTATTCTCTTCTGTTTTCTGCTGTTTATTTTTCTCTTATATAGTCACAAATCGACATTCCTGGAATTGTAAACATCAAGACATTACATTCTTCTTTTCTATTTTGCATTGTGCAATTCATAACTTCTGACCTTGGAATGTAAACAGTTATTTGTTTTCATTTAATTAGAATTTCGGTCATTTTTATGTGACACAATAATGTAGATCAACTCCATCTAGAATGTGCGTGTGTGCACACGTCTGATTTCAAATGTACGTCGCCACGTTGTTATATTCAACACGCCAAATAATAAATTAATTTGAGAATAGGTAAAATGAGTCATAAATTATTTTTGGAATAGATCACCTCCGATATTTCATAATGTAATATTATTTTATTATCTCTTATTATGGAGTTTCTATTCATTAAAAATACTGAATTATCATTATAGTTGTCAGGTAATTCTAAGCAATAATAACTACTTAATAATTAACTAATTATTCATAATTAATTATTATAATATTACCAATAAGTGACTAACTAAAAATCGTAATGTATTTTCCACATGTTTTCTGTAATTGTGAATCTTTTTTGCTTGTCTACCAGGCCTGTTACAGGTATCGCCTTGAATTAACTGAGCCAATAAGCATTTTGTTTCTTTGCTATTTCAGATATTGTTCTAAATTTCCGAACGACGTATGTGAGTGATACGGGCCAAGTCGTGTACGATGCCAAATTAATTGCACTCAATTACATCCGCCAATGGTTTCTCATGGATCTCCTTGCAGCCATACCATTTGATCTTCTTTATGCCTTCCAAGTAGAAACGGTAAATTTTTGTTTGTTCTTTGCTTTTTTTTTTTTTTTTTTTTTTTTACTACTTATCAAATTAAAAACTTGGATAAATGCTATGGAGTATAAAGGCTTGAGAGTGAATGTTGCCAAGACCAAAGCAATGATTAGTAGCTTTTAGTGTTGCTTGGTTTGTGGAAAGGGGATTGAGAGCAACTCATTTTTTGGCCATACTTTAAAACATTGGGTATACAATAAGTGCAGTGGAATTGCATCGGGAATGCAATGGAAGTGCAGTTGAAATGCAATGGAATTGCAGTGGAAATGCAATGGAAGTGCAGTGAAATGCAATGGAATTGCAGTGGAAATGCAATGGAATTGCAGTGGAAATGCAATGGAAGTGCAGTTGAAATGCAACGGAATTGCAGTGGAAATGCAATGGAATTGCAGTTGAAATGCAACGGAATTGCAGTTGAAATGCAACGGAATTGCAGTGGAAATGCAATGGAAGTGCAGTGAAATGCAACGGAATTGCAATGGAAGTGCAGTGAAAGTGAAGTGGGAGTGTAGTGGAAATGCAATGGAAGTGCAGGTAGGTTTAGAGATGATAATCAGTTCTGAAAAACTAGGATCTTAATACAATCGAGGACTTTTACAAACAGGAACTCGAGATAGATTACAATTACAAGGACTTAAATTTGATGGATCAGATATTGAAAATGATTAAGTGAAGATTGAGCAGTAAATGAAATGTAGTTTACCTTTTTGGGTTTTTTTTTTCCTATGCAAAGCACTATAGGTGCTATACATATTCTGAGACAAATGAAAGAAAAGTATCTTAGTAAGAAAAATAACCTGTATGTTGCTTTTGTGTATTTGGAGAACGCTTGGTGGACTTTATGTAAATTAGAGAAAAAACGAGTGTTAGTAGTAGTAGTAGTAGTAGTAGTAGTAGTAGTAGTAGTAGTAGTAGTAACATATGGGTTAGACCTCTATACCGCTATGTGACAGGATAGCCAGTCTGAGAAATTGTCTTCAGATAGATGGGCTGTCGCATAGCTTCTTTTCGGTCGGGTGACTCAACAATGCAGGATCAGGTAATCTGTATCCTGGGTGGCTTCTTTGTTTGTTTACTGCAGTCCTGCAGTGTTTTGTTCTGATCCGGTTTTCGGCTACCCATTGCTTCCTACTATTTGTAGCAAAACCTGGGAGGAGCAAAGTTGGGTCTTCAATAATGTCCACTCCTTAGGGAGTATTGTTTCTCCATTACATCCTCTATATCTCAACTGGGTCGATATTTTTTTTTTTTTTGAGTTGTAGAAGGGCTCTCAGGACTTGAGTCTTTTCATCTTTTAAAATTTGTTGGATTGGTAAGTCCCTGGTGTCCTCCTCTGCGTTTTGAATCCATTTTGAGTTGCCTCTTCCTCCTTATGTGGAGTGATGCGATTGAGCTTTCCACTGATAGCCATTGTGATGAGTTGATTACTGACCTCCTGAAGTAATACGCATGGTTTCTCGGAGTGATCCACCCAGGTGATCAGTCGGAATTTAGAGACGTTTTGAATTCCCTCCTGATCAATTCTTCTACACCTTTACTACGGGAATGCAAAACGAGTGATTAAAAAAGGTTGTTCAAGCAATGTCCACAGACGCTCATCACAATTAGCGACATTGCTATTTTTAAAGTGAAAGCAAAGTACCTCAAGAATCTGAACTACCTACATTGCGTTTTATTTATATCTTAGAAGCATTGTCTTGCGAGAAGAGAAGCTGATAGTTTTGAATTTTGCTTTGAAACAACAAAAGATTTACTTGTAAGTTAAGTTAAAGACTTGGAGAAATTCTATCGAAAGTAAAAGTTTGAAAGTGAATGTTACCAAGACCAAAGTGATGATCAGTGGTTGTAGTGTTGGAAACTTCTTCTCAGTCTTATGGAAAGAGTCGGATGCAATCAGTGGTTGGGAGCCACTAATTTTTTTTTTTTTTGTGATATTTGTAAACATTGGAAACATAAGAAATGCAGTAGAATTGCAGTGAAAGTACTGGTCGGTTGTGAGAGATGATAACTAATTTGTGTGTAAGAAGCGTATGACAATGGAGATGAGAATTCATATACGGACAAAGTATATTTGGATGGTGAAGCTATTAAGGATATTGCAAAGTTTTGTAACCTGAGCGATACCATCTGAGCACAGGGAGGATCAGGTGCTAGTGCGATTGTAAATTGGACTATTTTGGAATTCAAGGGATGTAATTCATAATGAACAAAGAAGATATTTATTTCATGAGAAATGAAGGCGTGTAATCCCTTTTTATACTCCAAGAAATCGTGTGTGGGGGGGGGTGCATAATGCGGTATGATAGCAGTTTCTTAATGCGCCATATGTCCGATGCTGTGTAATGTCTGTTCTTGCAGGCTGGAGTCCAAAGCCAGATTATGTCTTTTACAGGCCCTAAGCACTTAAGACTTAGATACCCTGTATGCGTCATTCAAAATATATACACAAAAAAACACGATAAGTTTAAGTGTTCATTACTGAGGGCCAAGTTATGTTTAAATTACATTATTTTTTATTTCAAACCTACAAGCATTTACAGAGAAGTTTAAGATGTTTCTTGAGGAAATAAAATAAGCCAAAAAATTAATTTTAACGTAGCCGATATTGAGGGCTGAGTCTTCTGACCAACACAAATTATTGGAATGGGCTGACATATAGACAGACTGAGAGAGATTATGTAGCGAAAATCAATATTTCGTTTTCAGTTTCTTTTTAATCTTTTTATTTGTACGTGTGCATGTGTGTGTGTGCTTGTGTGTGTGTGCATGTGCGTGTGCGCTTATGTGTGTGTGTTTGTGAATGTGTGTGTGCCTGTGTGTGCGTGTGTGCGCGCGTGATTTTTTTTAATAATGCATTCTTCTTTTCCGTGTCATTTACAGGGGACGTTGATTCCATTATTAAAAGTCGCCCGTTTATTGCGACTGATTCGCCTCTTCCAAAAGATGGATCGTTATTCGCAGTACGCCAGTGTCGTGATCATTCTGCTGCTGTCTATGTTCACCTTGACGGCTCACTGGTTGGCCTGCATTTGGTACAGTATAGGAAAGTTTGAAATTCAAAGCAATCCAAAATCATGGAACGTAGGTAAGTGTCGTCGTAATGAACTTTAAACAAATAAATTTACCATAGCTTTATTTTCGACAGCCCCAGAACACTCACCTTATTTTATCATTTAGTCTTCACATTCTATGAGCCATGTTTCTGACAAAGGGTGAAGAATTTCTGTTTATTGGGTTATAATCTATCCATCTAATACTTATTGTTGGTTAGTTTTTCACGTTGAAGTAGTATTTCTTTTTAGCTCCCTGCATCAAGTGGTTTCATGACTTGTCTGGAGCGATTTTCATTTAAGAAATTCTAAATCTGGTTTAAATAAATGCAAATAACATGAGTTCAAACTTACCTAAAAAAAAAATTGTCCTGACGAAAATAAGCTTAAAACTTAACCTATACAAAAATCAGAAAGTGGCTTTTAAAAGTGATGCATTGTGGGAAGGGGCAAGAGAGTATAAAAGACATTTGTTCAAATATTACTAAAGATTTTATAGACGAATTGATAGCAAATTTTTTAGTCATGCACCAGCAGGGAGACCCGACATCGAATGAAGATCAACGAATATTCAACACCTCAAATACTTTTCAATGATGCCTCCATTCAGCCTTGAAAGACAAAGGATACCCCCTGTAGGGGCAGCTGCACATGTGATTGTGAGGCAAGGGTTGTGCAATCCCCAACCACACCTCTCCTGAATCGACACTGTTTGAGCCCAATAGCAAGTGCTCGTCTGAGCTCTAATCTCTGTTCCTCCCTCGCCAATCTTTCATGATAAACACCCGTCTAGCTGAAACCACTGTCAAAAATTGTCCCCACTCTTTATCTGTGCCAAAACCAAAACGTAGATTCCATGAACAAAGTTTCTTTCTTAGAAGTGCATGCCTGTGGAATTCTCTTCCGTTTGCCTGTTTCCTACCTGACTACAACCTGGATGTCTTCAAGTCCAACATAAACAAATACCTGATAAACCGCCCCCTTAAGTAAGACACTTTATCAAATCTTTAATACTAACGATTAATACGATAATATCCCATTGATTACTGTACATGCAATAACCCTTATCCCCGAGTAGCTTCCGGGCCTTGATAACTGGTGACTATCATGTAAAAAAAAAAAAGGATGACTGAAAACAATGCCGAGATAAGCCGAGAGCACATACAGCACCTCGAAGTCCTAAATGGTCACCCATTTAGTACTGACAAAGTTCAACGTTGCTTAACTTCGGTGATCCATTAGGAACCGGTGTGTCGACATGATCATGCCATACTTTTATTGTCATCGAAATCAGTAGAATTTTTGCCATTTTTTAATCAAACCGATTGATTGTTTGCTCTGGGCGGGGATTCAATGCAAGAGAAAGTTTCACGTGCTTCCCTGAAGTGACTTAGTCCACGACACATTGTGGATTACATTGCACTGTAGAGAACCTGTTAATTTTATAAAATTATGTTTATATATAAATATATATGGCTTAAATTAAAGTTTAAAATGCAAAAGTCAAGAATCATGGTTTACTTGTACTCAAAACAGAGACATTCATTTCGAACGCACCTCTATCCTATCAAAGATCTACTGTTGATTTCATACGCCAGACCTTTCCTCTTGTGCAGTGATAAAATTTTTCCAATTCACTTGTGATGTATGGCTGTATAAGGGTGTTAACTTTGGTCCAAATCCATCTGTTACTTTTTAATCAAATTTTTTATTGTCGATTTTCGATACTTATCGGTAGCATTCCGACACAAAACTTATATAAAAACACTCTCATACACGTAAAGTACATTTGCGTAATTTTTTTTTTAAATCGGCCCAGCCGTTTCAAAGTCCATATGGAATGAACTCACTCACTTGCCGGCTGTTCTTGTTGTTGTTTTTATTAATATTGAAGAAGTTCAGTTGCAATATAACGAGTGTTCATTATTTTTCTCTTTTTCAATGCAATTTTTATAGTTTTCTAATGTTTTTTTGCAAGAAAAAGCTCTCATTCATTATCGAAAGTCTGACTGTTCAACAGATTGTGCTTGCTTCAACTTTTGACATGACATATTTTGGAGTTGCCACGCCTTTTACTTACGTCGATCGTGGTTTGGTGTGTGCCATATTCAAAACAGGAAGTTGTTTGTCGGCATAAATATGCGGTTGTAATTAATTATTTTGCGATGGACTATTCAAAGTTCTTTACGGAAAATAAAAAAAGTTTTGCCATAAATATGATAAAAACAGACTCGGAAACAGGTGAGTAAGTTTTTTGCTTACTGTCTGAAGCGTCCCTATTGAGGAATGCCGACGGGACTGTCCAAGCAATTTTAATAAGCCAGAGTGCTCCTCCTTCAGAGGCGCAAGCTTGTTCCTCCATTACCTTCCGGCCTTGTGTCACATCTTCCTGTGGTGAGAAATAAGTAAATAATAAATAAATGAATAAATAATTAATTAATAAATATATAAATAAATAAACTACAGAATAGAAGGAAGCTACCCCAAAAGACAAAGGGAAAATTTCGGCAAAAATCACAAAAGCAGATGAGACAAGACCAAGTAGGAGACTGACCCCAAAAACATTTTTTTAAAAATTATACACGAAAAGAAAGAAAGAAAAAAAAATTAAAAAAAACTATTCTAAAAAAATGGTATGAAAACTTTTCTTTTTTTTATCATTCAAATATTTTGTTTGTTTTTTGGGGAGTTTTTTTTTTTTTTTTTTTTTTCACTAAAAAAAATGAACCGAAAGAGGAAGACTATAAAATACATAATCAACTAACAGTAAAAATAAAAGAGAATATTTCGAAAAACAAAAAAAAAAATAAGATGTTGTTAAGATAAAGTCGACAGATGGATTTTTTAAATATGTAGTTTTAAACAAGCGTAATATTACGTACTTAATTGTCATGTCGAAAATAGTAATATATCCAAAAGTTACGAAAATTCATCGAGTAGAAAGTTATTTATAGTTAAAAGTAATTTTTACCAAAAATTGCGTAAACTTGCATTCTTCTTAGAAGTTATAAAGTAGACAACGAAAAGCTCATACACAGGGGACATAACTTGTGATGCAAATCTTAGATTACATTTTAATGGCAACCAATATTTTAGCCTTATAGCTATAGACGTTTTTTATTAAAAACACGAGAGCAGTTGTTCTACTAGATGAATTTCGTAGTTTTGGGATATATTACTATTTTAGAAATTATTAATCAAGTACGTAATATCATTTTTGCTTAAAAGCGATATATTTTTTTAGTCGATCTGTCAACTCTATTGTAGCAAACATCAAATCAACGATTCGGGTTTGAATAAGACATAAGAATTTGTGCCAATAAAGAAGAGCAATTACAACAGCTGATAATAGAATGAAATGTCAAAAAAAAAAGTCTTCTCTTCACAATTGTAAACTTTTATATTTTGAACTGATCTACACATGCGTATAATTAATTTGCATGTGTGGAAGACCAACTGACATAAATAAAAAGACAGATGAAAAATAGTGAGTTGGTTTTCAGAAAGCAGAGTAAAAAGAAAAGCCGGGAAAATGTTGTGGTGCTGGAAATCCGTTTACAAGTTTGTTTATTTTGCAACGTTCTTTTAAGGTTAGATTACAAGCTATTTCGGCCCAAAATAGACAATCGTTTTGACTTAAAGACCATTATGTTCAATGAGACTGGGGCAGTCGTTAAATGTATTGAGAAATTAGAATTATTGTGGGATTATCTGGAACAAAGCGACTTGATCATGCCTTTAATTTTGGCTAGCGGTGGGTGAGCGTTTGCAGTTTATAAACAACTAATCAAATAAGTGAAATCCAATACAGCTCGAATTGCAGAATCACGATTTAATGCTTTTGTTGATGGCAGATTTATGGGATATGAGAATTTGAGGCACGTGTGGTTCATCCTAGTGAGACTATAGATGTGTATTTGGTGGATTTGCGGAAATTGCCAGACCTTTTTGGAGGAATGCTAGACCATGTGACGAGCGTTTGTACGGGGCTTCCTGGCTCTGTGAAAAGGCTCCTGTGGTTGTCTTCCAGAGTGGATGATCTGACATTAAAAGTGCTGTTGGATCGAGCTTAAGTGTTGATGAAAGACAATGTTGAAGTGGAGGTACCAGTCGTACTTGTGATAAAGCCTGCCAGGATCATATTTTGTCATTTATTTGGTTATGTGTGAATAATTCTATAATATTGTTTCTTTGGTTGATCAGCGAGCTGTTCTGGTATTTAGTGAAATCATTATTTTTAACATTTTTTTAGGTTTCATTTATTCTTTTTATATTACTTTGCAAAACTTTCTATCTTATACTAAATACAATGCTTTCTTTCCTATACTAAATACAATTCTTTCTTTCCTATACTAAATACAATGCTTTCTTTCCTATACTAAATACAATGCTTACTTTCCTATACTAAATACAATGCTTTTTCCTATAATAAATACAGTTCTTTTTTTCCTATACTAAATACAATTCTTTCTTTCCTATACTAAATACAATGCTTTCTTTCCTATACTAAATACGATGCTTTCTTTCCTATACTAAATACAATGCTTTTTTCCTATAATAAATACAATTCTTTTTTCCTATAATAAATACAATTCTTTCTTTTCTATACTAAATACAATTCTTTCTTTCCTATACTAAATACAATTCTTTCTTTCCTATACTAAATACAATGCTTTCTTTCCTATACTAAATATATTTCTTTTTGTCTTGTTTGTCTTTAATAAATATAATATTTGTTTCTTTATAGGCTGGTTACACGACTTATCAGAAGTTCTCAACGGCCCTAATGTAAATAAAACAACCATTCCTGACATGTGGAGTTGCTATCTGACTGCTCTCTACTTTACGTGTAGTAGTCTCACGACTGTGGGCTTCGGTAATGTCTCTGCGAGTACAGATGTTGAGAAAATATTCTCAATTTGTGTCATGCTGGTCGGAGGTGAGTATAGTTGGTTGTTGTTGTTGTTGTTGATAAGCATCATTCATTCATTTCATATGAATCAGATGATTATTGTTGGTATTCGTTTCCCTGATATCTTTCTAGTTAGAATTCTTTCTAACAAAACATCGAGTACACATGAAGGGAACAGAAACAGTTTCTGTAGAACGAACTGGTAACGAACTTGACATACCCATGATATCAAATTGTGTTGTAAACGACTTTGCCATTTAAGAATAGGTTAATTTATTGCTAATCGCCTGAACCATGGAATGTCGACGAGGCTGTTCAGGCATTTTTTGTGGGCTAGAGTGCTCTTTCTCTAAGGTGCTGGTTTATCAAATCCCACTTTCCCGAACTTGTGTCACATCCTCTCGGCATAGGAAGAGGATAAATAATTCAATCGAGAAAAAGATGATGTTCTTTAAATTAGGGGCAGGCATGAACCGATTTTTCTATAGTAATTTTATTTTTAGTAGAAAAAGTTACTGCTAGACAATTTAAAGGATTTAAAATCACTTTCGAACACAATGTCTAATCAATTGAACCAAAGTGTTATATGATTTAATAATGTTGTAAAAAAAAAAAAATTATTATCGAATGTAAACGGAATTTTTTATGAAGAAATATAAAATATGGCAGATTTTTTATTAATAATTGTAATGTGTGTGCGTATGTGTGTATACGTGTGTGTATGGGTGTGCATGTGTATGTATATGTGTGTACGTGTATTGTGTGTATGTGTGTATATATGCGTGTGTATGTGTGTATGTGTATATACGCATGTGTATGTATGTGTATGTGTGTGTCTTTTTTGTCTTTTGCAAGAATGAATTCGGCCGCACACCTGATCACAATTATTTTTGTTTGTCACGCTTTCCGGCAAATTTCATTGGTTGAGATTTAAGAACACGCACGCTATCGTATTAATATATAGATTATACTAAATGTGAGTTAATGGATTTGGTGAGTGTTTAATCAGATCCCAGGCATAATCTCTTCTTTCTTTTCGAGTAGGGGGGGGTGATAGTCTGACTTGTTTACCTCCGGTGATGACGTCATTATCTTCGGTTAAAAAAGGTGCATATAATATATTTATGATGATGTCATATTCAAAACATCACATGAATGTACGGCTGATTCCAAAAATCAGACAAATGGATCAGTGCACGCTAGGGACTTATTTGTAACATTCCAAAAATCACGTAAATATATCAAGTAATCCTGAGTTCCTATTTCCGTCCTTAATGTTCTCATTCCAGTAATTGCAAAAAACTCTATTTAAGGAAGGGGGGATTAAGTTACTGGAATTCTGAGACTGATACTGCACTCAGAAATTCATGTTGAAGTAATGCTTGCCTAATCCCTAACTGTGTTAATGTTTTTATGTATTAATTTTGAAAAGCTACTGAAACAGTTTATGATTTAAACATTACTTAATTTCAAGTATATTTTTTACAGTGGTGTGGGGGATATGAAATCAGTCCTGCAAAATGGCTGAAACCATTTACGCATTAAATATTATTTTATTTAATGTATATTTATAACATTAGGGTGGCGGATATGAAGTAGTCTCGGAAATGGCTGAAACAGTTTATGGTTTAGTCATTACATTATTTCATGTATATTTTTAACAGTGGGTTGGGGATATCAAGTCAATCCCGTAAACGGCTGAAACAGTTTACAATTTAAACATTACTTTATTTCATGTATATTTTTAACAGTGGGGTGGTTGACATGAAGTCAATCCCGGGATTGGATGAGATAAGTGCAAATATATACTAGCAGAATACCCAGCGTCGCCCAGGATTGAACAAGATAGGTGGAAAACATATAATAGCAGAATACCCAGCATCGCCCGGGGGTTGAATGAGATAGGTAAAAGATATATACTAGCAGAATACGGGGCACCACCCAGAATTGGATAAGATAGGTGGAACATATATACTATGAGAATACCCGGAATTGATTGATGTGTTTGTAATGGAATCATCAGCCCAGGCAATATATCAAAGTTATTATTTCAGTAAAGGAGGCGAAAATGTAGGTTAAAATTATGAAAAATAATTGTCGAAATTAGTAACATATTCAAGAATTATGAAAAATGATAAAATGCGAGTTAATTGATTGGCGTGTTTGTAATGAAATTATCAGCCAATACAATATATCAAAGTTCTTATTTTAGTAAGAGGGGCCGTAATGTGAGTCAAAATTATAAAAAATGATTCTCGAAATTAGTAACATATCCAAGAATTATAAAAAATGATGAAATTTAAGTTAATGGATTTGTGTGTTTGTAATGAGAAAATAAGCACAGATAAACAAAGTTATAATTTTAGTAAGAGGGGCATAATGTAGGTTTAAATTATGAAAAAATGATTGTCAAAATTAGTAACATATCCAAGAATTATGAAAAATGATGAAATGTGAGTTAATTGATTAGTTAGTTTGTAATGAAATAATCAAACCAGACAATGTATCAAAGTTACTATTTTAGTGAGGTGGGACGCGATAATGTGGATTCTAATTAGTAAAATGATTGTCGATAGTAACGTATCCAAGACTTATGAAAAATGATGAAATGTGAGTTAATTGATTGGTGTGTTTGTAATGAAATAATCAGCCGAGACAATATATGAAACTTATTGTTTTAGTAAGGAGGGGTGATAATGTGGGTCAAAATTATGAAAAATTATTGTCGAAATTAGTAACATATCCAAGAATTATAAAAAATGATGAAATAAGAGTTATGGATTGATGTGTTAGTAATGATATAATCAAACCAGACAATATATGAAAGTTATTATTTTAGTAAGAAGGGGGGTGATAATGCGTGTTAAAATTATGAAAAATGATTGTCGAAATTAGTAACATATCCAAAAATTATGAAAAATGATGAAATGTGAGTTAACTGATTGGTGTGTTTGTAATTAAATAATAAGCTTATACAATATATCAGTGTTATTATTTTAGTCAGGAGGTGGCGATAATGTTGGTCAAAATTATAAAAAATGATTGTCGAAATTAGTAGCATATCCAAGAATTATGAAAACTGATGAAATTTGAGTTAATGGATTCGTGTGTTTATACTGAAATAATCAGCCCAAGCAATATATCAAAGTAATTATTTTAGTAAGAACAGGGCGATAATATGAGTTAAAATTATAAAATATGATTGTCGAAATTAGGAACATATTCAAGAATTATAAAAAATGATGAAATTTGAGTTAATGGATTTGTGTGTTTGTAATGAAAAAATAAGAACAGATAAACAAAGTAATAATTTTAGTAAGGGGGGCATAATGTGGGTTTAAATTATGAAAAATGATTCGCGAAATTAATAACATATCAAAGAATTATGAAAAATGATGAAATGTAAGTTGATTGGTGCATGTGTAATGAAAATATAAGCCCAGACAATATATCAAAGTTATTATTTTAGTAAGAATGGAGGGCGATAATGTGGGTCAAAATTATGAAAAATGATTGTCAAAATTAGTAACATATCTAAGAATTATGAAAAATGATTAAATGAGTGATTGATTGGTGTGTTTGTAATGAAATAACTAGCCCACGCAATATATCATAGTTATTATTTTAGTAAGAGGGGCGGCGATAATGTAAGTTTAAATTATAAAAAAATCATTGTCAAAATTAGTAACATATCCAAGAATTATGAAAAATGATAAAATGTGTGTTAATTGATTGGTGTGTTTGTAATGAAATAATCAGTCCAGACTATATATCAACGTTCTTATTATAGTAAGGGAAAGGGCGATAATGTTGGTTCAAATTATGAAAAATGATTGTCGAAATTAGTAATATATCCAAGAATTATTAAAAATTATAAATTGTGAGTTAATTTATTGGTGTGTTTGTAATGAAATAATCAAACCAGACAATATATCAAAGTTCTTATTTTAGTAAGGGGGACTCGATAAGGTGGGTTTAAATTATGAAAAATGATTGTCGAAATTAGTAACATATCCAAGAATTATGAAAAATTATGAAATGTGAATTGATTGGTGTGTTTGTGATGAAATAATCAGCCCAGACAATACAATTAAAGTTCTTATTTTAGTAAGGGGAGCGATACCGTTTTAACAAAAGGGCTAGAATAATATGATGATGCTTTCATTCATGGTGAACGTGCACAGAATCCCCAGCAGCAATATATTTAAGCTGTGGAATTTCCACAGGTCCTGCTAGTCTATATATTAATACCGTATTACTTTTAATGTACATACACACATGTTACGAGCATTAAATTTGTAACGTAGATTTGCTAATTTAGCGTTCCTAGTATGTCATTCTGTTCTATCCTCCTTTTTAATGTAAAGAAAAAATAAAATTATTTAAAAAATGGTGTCGCTTTTTGGCTATAAATGAAACTAAAATATATCTTCTTAGTCTTCAGGCTAGGATCCAAGTGTAGTATCTGTTCTGTTAAAAGAGTGTACAATGATATCATGAGGTTTCCGTTCGTGCTGGGTGTCCATACAATGGGAATATGTAACAGGCTCCTATGAGGATATTGGAGATAAACTGTATTAACCAGATATATTCTGACTTAACTTTACGAGCGTCTCTCCATCAACTTTATTTGAGTCTGCTCTCGGCCGATGAAGTTTTCTGATATAATTGTTGTGAAAAAACATTTTATTTATAAACTTGTTATATCCTTACTTTTGGCCAAGATCAAAGTGTAGTATCTGTTCCGGCAGATACTACAAGCAAAGACCAGATGTGGGGGCAACCCCACATACCTGACCTTTAACCAGCTCCCATTTCCCACCTCTCGGGAGCTGGTCCCCTTTTTCCCTTCCCCCTCCCTTCACTCCTCACATTAAAAATTGGCCTTGTGCCTAATTTGCTCGGTGGGGGAGCAAATAAATACCATCTGTTCTTCAGATGCTGCACTTAAGATAATTTGTACCAGTCAATGGAGGGGAAACCCTCTATACTGGGACAATTATTATTTTTGGTAACCAGAGTGCCCCCTTTTTGCCTACTTTTAGGGGAGCTGGTTTTTACCTCACATTAAAAACGGCCTTGTGCCTAATTTGCTCAGTGGGGGAGCAAATAAATACCATCTGTTCCGGCAGATGCTGCACTTGGGATGGTTTGTGCCAGTCAATGGAGGGGAGACCCTCTATACTGGGACAATTATTATTTTTGGTAACCAGAGTGCCCCCTTTTTGCCTACTTTTAGGGGAGCTGGTTTTTACCTCACATTAAAAACGGCCTTGTGCCTAATTTGCTCAGTGGGGGAGCAAATAAACACCATCTGTTCTTCAGATGCTGCACTTAAGATAATTTGTACCAGTCAATGGAGGGGAAACCCTCTATACTGGGACAATTATTATTTTTGGTAACCAGAGTGCCCCCTTTTGCCTACTTTTAGGGGAGCTGGTTTTTACCTCACATTAAAAACGGCCTTGTGCCTAATTTGCTCAGTGGGGGAGCAAATAAATACCATCAAAGTGTAGTATCTGTTCTTCAGATGCTGCACTTCCATTTCTTGTTCTCTTTCGGTGGAGGAGCAGTCCTTCACGACTGAGACAATTTTTATTTTTGTACCTTTTCTTCACATTAAAAAACGACCCTGGTGTCTTACTCTGTCCCGTGGGGAGGCATTGTAAATAGGTACTTTAAATAAGAATGCAACAAAAAACACGGGGTTATGGGTGAAAGACAAAGGGGTTTTATTTACAAGGGAATACATGTGAAATAAGAGTTACTCGACATATTTTCTTATTCTCTTCCTGTCTTTTTTCCTTCTCTCTCAGTCACGTGAGAGGGTGGGTCAATATATCCATAGTTCATTTCATCTATGAAGGGATGTTAGGCTATTCCATTACATCAAAACTATTATTTGTTGTTTTTTTTTAAATAAATTTTGATATTTCTTTTAGTTTTTAACATTGATTTATGACTTTCGAGATTTTCGAATGACCTTAATTACCTTGTTTCTACTTTTGTTCTTTCCCAACAGCCATGATGTACGCATTGGTGTTTGGTAACGTTACTGCTATTGTCCAAAGAGCTTACGCCCGGCGTGCCACATTTCATATCAAAACAAACGACCTGAAAGATTTCTACCATACGCACAATATTCCAAAGCCGCTAAAACACAGAATACAGGAATATTTTCAGAGTACATGGACAATGAACAACGGCATTAACTTCAATGAGGTAAGTTATTTTTGTTGTTGTTGTTGTTGTTGTTGTTGTTGTTTGCTATCGTTTCCATAGTTATCTCCCTTGTCGGTAGACATTTTGTCTGATTCGGTTTATGTTGTGCGAGAGAGAGTATGAGAAATTTTATACAGAAAATACACAGAAACAAGGAGTAAGAAAAACATGTGCTCCCGAAGTAGTAATATATATATATATATATATATATATATATATATATATATATATATATATATATATATATATATATATATATGCTAGCACGCCACACGGCATTATCCAGTCGTAAAATATGCTTAAATATGATATTTTGATTAATGCAGATTTCGTATTTATTATTATATTATACTAGGCTACCCGTGACCCGTTGGGTCAGTATGTTGTATTAGCTATGGAATTAATATATAAGCATGACACTTGTGACGTAAAGAAAATAGTTTTTTGTGACATAACAGAAACATTTCTATGAAAGTATATTAAAATGAAAAAAAGAATATAGATAGATTTCTATGAGACGTTCTGTTTATAATTGTTTATTTAAAAAAAAAAAAACTTACAGCCATTGAATTATAACTGGTTTCCCATACTTATAGGTAAATGTGTACTTAAACAGATACCATAATACTTAAAGTTAAATTCAAAGTTTAATATATCTTTTAATTTAAACGCGAAAAAAGAAATAATTGGGACGCTGAAAACGTACACAGTAATCAATACGTTTTATTGTCGTGTTGATTATTTATTTGTAACGCACTTTTAAAAAACATATTTTCGGGGTCATTTATTTATGTCGGTAATGTAAAAGAAAATGTATGAATGTTTTTAAGAAAGGTGTATTAAAAAGTGGAGAATAAATTTAAAAAAGAGGAAGGCGGTGGGTAAATCACCATTGTAAAATGATCTTATGGCTGTCAACGGGTTAAAGTAGATTTATTTGTAAGAAAATTGCGTTAAAATAACTTAAACATAATACGGAAACGAACGATCTAAAAAAAAAAAGCAGAAAGTATTAACACTTGCTTATCTGGATAATTTAAACATGAAAAAAAATTGGGACGCTGAAAACATACACAGTAAAACAATACATTTTATTGTCGCATTGATTATTTAGTATAATATATATCGTATATATGAAACAGGTCGATGATTATACGAAGTGTTTGTAATCACTATTTGCATTTGCTTTCCATATCTTGAAGTTTTTTATTCAATGAATTTAAGATATTCGCTTTTCTAAGGAAGTCCGTTTGTTGGAACGAAACCGGTCCAGCGATTTGTGTTTATTTGTTTACGCTGTTATGGGTTTATGTTTATGTATGTATGTGCAACCGGAAGTTGTAAAACGGATGTTGGGTTACAACACCCGTTACAAGGTCATTTGAGACTTATAATTATATAGATTATACGCAATGATTTAAAAAGTTTTTTGAAAAAGTGACTCATGTGCTAACACCAAGAATTACTTTTTTCTTTGGCGTTAATGCCTGAGCTATAAAAACATGTTTGCTGCAAACAAAATTAAAACATAGCTATTACGTTACACATGCATGTTTGCAATAACGTCGTTCGCCCTTCACCTGGAAAATTCCATTATTTTTTTAATTTTTACACTTTTGTTCCAATTTTCCCCGGCTAAACCCCAAATATAAAGTTTTGCATTGGGTTGATATATTAAGTTTCATGTCTGTAGACCAAAAACTGACAGAAGAGTTTGGTAGACAATTTTTTTAAACAAATATGTATACGCATACATAAATATATATAGAAAGCGGTTTGTGTATACTATAACCTTTTTATGCAAATATTACAGTTTTCTTTGTAAAGAAAAAAAAAACAATTGTTATAACAAAAATAGCAGACAGAATAATCAATTTAATATTTTTTGAAGAAACGTAATGAATGAAAAATCCTATTCTTTTGAGAAGAAAAATAGCAAAATTTTCTCATTGAGACGTTTTGAGATAACTGTTGAGCAAACGGCTTCTGCTGCTATGAAAAGGAAAGGGCAAAAGATTTTGTGTTAGTTGTTGCTGCCGCTGTCAGAGAAAGAAAGGGCAAAGATGTTCGTGTCAACTGCTGCTGTTGTTAGGAAAGAGAAAGTAATCCATGCGAGGCTGGTGACAACTGATGGCGCAAACCTTTATATATCACGCGTGGACGTAGTTCGGAGCTTAGGTTTGCGCTGCGATCAGAGGAGACATTTTGTTTGTCGTTATGTTTAATGTCTCAATTATCCTTGTTGTTAGGGTTGCTCGCTCTCAAGAGTCCGCATTTGTTTGTGGAGAATAGTGGCGATGAAAGTGGCGAATTTGCGAAAACAGTCAATCGAGTTTGAAATAACTGAGAGAAAGTATAGATGTTGAAAATTGAATTATGTGAATTATATTTTTTTTTGTGAATTATGTTTTTTTTTTGTGAATTATGTTTTGTTTTTTATGCATTACTCCAAACAAGGCACAGAGCCACTTAGTTATGAGGGGCTACTATTTGAGACCAGATGTGCAGGGATACTACTTAGGGAGTTGTGCAGCGAGATGTCTGTTCACATTACACTTGAATTTCTGCATATCAGTACAATTATGGAAGCAAGGGTCTGGGAGGGAATTCCACAGTGCAGCAGTCCGAGGGAAAAAGCTATTCAAATAGTTTACGGCATCTAGGGATCTCTACAGTGTATGGGTGGGATTTTGCTGCTTGTTGGATTTATCATGGATATTGTTGTCGAGAAGGTACTAGTGCTCTGAGTTCATCTCATCTGAGTACCTACTATTGAAGTACTTGTAAAACAGGCACAAGGATACCACGTTTCGGCGATGAGTCAGAAGTTGGAGTTTAGTTGATAGTTCAGGGCCTATTGGGTTGGTGACATTTTTAACCCTGTCTAGGAGGGAGAGACTAGTGGCAAATGTACCAGCCAAGCTGTGGCAATAATACTCCATGCGTGGTCGAACTGTGGCCTTGTAGAGATACCGGATGTTCTCAGCTATTAGTAGCCTCTTAGCACGGTAGAGAGAGCCCACCTTCCTCACAGCAGCCTTGGCAATTGCATCAATGTATTTGCTCCAATTCATGTTGTCTGTGAATGTTTATCCTAGGATTTTGAGGGAAGTGCTTTCAGGTATTGTATCATTATCCATGGCAACCAGTGGTTGAGAAGGTTTCTTGTAATTATTAAAGGAAATATGCTTAGTCTTGGCAGCTGTTACGAATTGATGATAAGTTCTGATATTTTTTGTTTCACAGGTGTTTTTTTGTTTTTTTGACATTGCTTCGTTCACGTGACAGTTTGCTGTCAGTTGAGAAAGAAAAACTGGAAAAAACCTCTGCTATTTTTGCTGCTGCTGCTGCTATTGCTGTTTAGGTGTATAAGCGGACGAACGTTACGTCGTGAAAAAAAAAAAAAACAATATCAAAATCTGACGAGCCTGTGTTTTGTTTTCAACTCAAAAGAATTTCCGTGACTGAAATAGGAATTAACCCCTTATGACCTGAATTATGATGTAGATGATTAAAAAATATTTATTGTTAATTCTAGTTAGTTTAAAGGATAATGATACTGTAGAGGACTAGGATATATAAATCCCAATCCCGTTACAAAAGAAAAATAATAAAACGAAAGGAATTGAAGGAAACAAAAACTCAATTAATGGATAAGATAAACGTGTCGTTTATTTACTGTTGAAAGAATGAATGTTTTAGATATAACATGTGTTCATGTCCACGCGGGTGTAACCATCGTTTGTTGCGAGACTTGTGGTGTAGAAAGAAAAGGAAATGTGTGTTCATCTCACTATCGTTTGTTCGCACGTGGGAAAAGAAGTGAGTAATGTAATAGAACGAGAAATGGCAGTCCATCGTGTAGACAAAGAAAAGGATAGAGGGTTGACATTAGTTAGCAGTCAGCTACGCGAAGGTATTCTCAGGGACAAGTTGTATATATAGAGAGAGAAAGAGTGAGAATGTCAATCCAGTTCATGGAGAGAGAAAGCGTATAAAGTGTATGTACTGTTTGTTAGCTTTTTGCCCCACATGGTAGCAAGTGGCGTGAGGTACGCGCCTGCTGAAAAGGCATGCTGTCAGTCCGTAGACCGTCCAGCTAGGAAGCTGGTCTGAAAAGGACTGGAAACAGCTTGTCTCTTGCTTTTATACTTGTTTCCGGTGGTCTTTTGTGAATGCGTGGATTTCCTTTGACAGAGGAAGTGACGTTGTCCATGTGTGTGTACATGTGCGTATGTTAGCGGGTGTGTATACACATGAATGTGAGTGTATGTACGCGAACGTGAATATATGTAAATGTGTGGACATGGGCGCGTATGTTTGTGTGCACGTATGTATATGACAAGTAATAGCTTGAAATATGAACGCATGTTTTTGTGTGAGACTAGAAAAGGCTCGCGCAATACTATGATTGTCTTCAAGCTGGAAAAATTATGAAGTTCAATAATTAAACTACCACTGAGAATTTTGCATTTCATAAACTTACCTTGATTATTATCCATAGTGCTTGAAAAAAAATGTGTTTATGATAGCAAACGAAATCCTTCACTCTTTGAGACAGATGGCGGCATACTGAATGTAAGCAATGTACAGTTGCAATCTCGAGGTATCTGGCATCTACGCAGATACTGAACTAATACGTACAAGGCGTGTTTGAATCAATTCCCACTTTATTTATGCCGTTATATTCATTTATTTACGACTGAACGAATTAGTTCAACCAAGTCATGAAGGGTTAATTCCCGAAAAATATCACTCAATCACGAAAAACTATAGACAATCTTCACATTAATTATATTTTTTTTATTTTCCTGTTTAATTTGTATTCATATCTGAAAATTTTCAGTTGCATTTTGTAAAATATCTCGAAGGTAATTGACTTAAAATAATAAAAGCTTTTTTTCTTACCATTTTTATTTTTCAGTTATTTTATGAATTTCCCGAAGAGATCCGAGGAGAGATCTCCATGCATCTGTACAAAGAGATCCTGTCGTTACCATTATTTGAAGGCATCAACCACGGCTGCTTGAAAGCCATCTCTCAACAAATCCGTCGATCTTTTTGTGTCCCTGGCGAATACCTCATCCACCGGGGAGACGCCGTCAGCTATCTGTATTTTATTCTTTCAGGTTCTTTGGAGATCTTGAAAGACGATAAAGTTATTGCTCTTCTGGGTAAGTGTTGCATTCTTTGGTATAGTTTAATTTGTAGGAGTACTCTGATTCTACTAATCTTTGTTTTTATTGAAAATCGCTCCAGACAAGGTAAGAAATCACTTGATGTAAGGGTTGTATAGTATGCAATTTATCTGTTTATTGGTCATGTATGTATAATCATGTCTGTTGCACTTCTATGAAGATGCGTGCTGCTAAATAAATATATACACTCTAGCTTGTTCCAGCCGTTTAACAAACAAAGAGATGGTTTCATAACAAAACTGTTTTTTATTTATTTATTATTTTACCTGTCAATGGTCGTCGGGCGTATCGAGCAAGGGTGGTGTAAGGTTAGGATTGACGAGCTAAAAATGTAACGATCGTGCGTATCTCTCCGACTCGCTCTGTTCTCTTTGTTTGTCGGACCGCTTGCTTTTATTGACAAATTCTTTCTTTGTTCGAACAGAGGTCAATATATATGTACAAGTCCGACATGGTATTTTCTTTGTTTTCTGAGGTCAATATGTGTGCCAATGTCCGACATGGTATTTTCTTTGTTTTCTGAGGTCAATATGAGTGTCAATGTGCGACATAGTATTTTCTTTGTTCTCTATTACCATGGAATCTGTATGTGCATAATCTTCAAGTTCCTTTATCCAACATGACGGACTAAAAATACTACATCTAGGTCAAAACCCAACGATAAATGCTAGATGGATAGATTTCGATTAAGGCAGGAAGAATTCTTCACATTTTTGCCAGAAACCTCGCTCATGGAATGTGAAGACTAAAGTACAAAATATGGGAAGCTGGAGAAAGTAAACCCAAGATCCATACTTTACTTAACCAAGTTGATTATGCATTTTTGTTTGTCAGTGCTTGTGTCTGAAGTTTCATTATTTGAAGTCCATCAAAGTAACAATTACTGTTTCATGAAAGACCATTTTTTTCAACTTTTCAATCGCTTGTATTCATAGGCATTTCTGCATTATACAGACGGCGCCATTGTTAGTGAGTGATAACTCTAATTACTTCTTGGTGAAATAACACGGCAAATAAGCAACAAAAAGGATTTTTTTCTAAACACAAAATATTTGAAAACGAATAAAAATGTATCAAAAATATGATTGTAAAAACATTTATTGGAAGGTCTGCGTAAGAAAATATAATTTTAATGAAATAACTTTTGAATTAAAGCAAGATTGAATATTTTTTCCGGGAACATTTTTTGATTAAAGAATTTACTTTAATTAAAAAATGTTCCGGGGAAAAAATATTCAATCTATCTTTATCCGGGAAAAAATATTCAATCTTTCTTTAATTCAAAAATGGAATTTTTTTTCTGAACAATTTAATAATTTAAATGAAACATTTTTCAAATTAAAATAACATTGGATTTTTTTGTTTGTTTTTCCGAAATATTTTTTGAATTAAATTAAAATTGTTAGTGTAATAAAATATAGTTTTAATTTTTATTTTTTGTGGCAACAGAGTTATATATATTATATGTGACCAAGAAGAGCCACTTGGCAACAGTTTAGTGAAACGCATCAAAAATGGTGCCGTCCGTATAATGCAAAAGTGCCGTGATTAAATTCCTTGAATTCAAGTTGCTCTTTACTATCTTTATTGCGACCTTCCCTGATTACTTCTTCATTTACACAGTTGGGAGTATGCTACTATATATATAAAACTCACTTTGTGTATTTGTTAGTTCCTTTTCCATAGGTTGCGAAAAGGCTGAGCTTATCTTTTGCAAATTTCACGCAAACGTAATTTATATTTCTGGCAGTGTTCTTAAGTATGTTTTGTGCAGAAATTCATCCGATAAATATCGAAAATCGAAAAAATCCGATCTTAAAAATAGTCTTTCTTCTCTTATAGATTAAAAAAAGAAATTTTAAAGGGGAATATTTTACGTTACACCAGCCAACGTAAAATATTAACATATTCAAAAATACACCGGTGTTACATGAAATATTCCCCTGTAAAAAATCTTCCTTTTTATCTATAAGAGAAGCCCAATTATCAGCTGACATGATATTGTAAACAAACACATATGGAATTTGACGAACAAAATTATCATTATACTGCCTTCTACTGTCCAAAACTGGAAAACATTCAAGTGTCGCAAACTCATGGTGATTGGAGAGTGAGGTAATTTTCATTATCCATTTTCAACACACTATTATAGATTTTCTAGAATTCACGAGTTCCTAATTTCTGTGACTTGATGTGTTTTATATCATCTCAGTATATTTACTCTTAGCTACAGTTGTTTCTTGATGCTATAAATTTTTGTCTATTGGTAGCTGACTTACAGCGGTCGATATGGCAAAATGCTAGATGCCTACACGAACATCCTTTGGGGGGATAGGAATATACTAGCAAAATTATGCAACCAAACAATGCGATATTCGAATATACGCACATCAAGAACAACCTAGACATTGTTCATCACATTATTATAGATTTTCTAGAATTTACGAGTTCCTAATTTATGTGACCCAATGTGTTTTATAGTCATCTCAGTATATTTATTCTCAGATGCAGCTATTACACTCTTGCAGTTGTTTCGTAATGTCATTTCTCTATCCGCAACCTGAGGATCTGGTTATGGGAATTATCAACTCCACACCATATATATATAATGTTGATATATAGTTGATATACAGGGTGGAACGATAAAGTTGTCGCCCTAAAAAAAAAACTTTTATTGAAAAAAATCAATTCGGGTAACTTGATTATGTAGCAGAGATGATATATATTCAATGTAACTGCCTTCAGCCTCAATACAGGTCCAGAAGTGGGAGCATGCCTTTTCCACAAACACCGGTGGAAACTTGGCGAATACTCAGCAATCAGACTGGTTTTGCTGTTGTGGAAGGTTATGTTGGTGAGGTTCTCGAAGTAGCCCAGTTTAGAGGGCAGTGAGAGAAGAGTACAAAGTCGTAGCATTCTTTCTGAAGCCAAGTCTGGATCTCTTTGGACTTGTGGACCGACACTGAGTCCTGCTGCCACACCCAGAGTCTGCCAGCGGCCACTTCATTGCACCAGGGGATCACCATACTCTTCAGCACATTCAGGTACACTTTGGTGTTGACTTTCAAGCCGACTTAGAACTGCACGCCTGTGGAACTCTGTTCCGTCTGCTTGCTTCCCACCTGACTACAACCTGGATGTCTTCAAGTCCAACGTAAACAAATACCTGATGAACCGCCCCCTTAAGTAGACATTTTTATTAAACCCCCACACTAACGTACTGTACATGCAATAACCCTTATCCCTGAGCGGCTTCCGGGCCTTGATAAGTGGTAAAAACCTTGTAAAAAAAAAAAATGATATAACCTTCACTTGAAATTTCACCAAAGACCATAACCGTGGCCAGAAACTTTGTTTTCATCACCCTGGGCTCATTTCTGTTATTCATTTCAAAGCATTTTGAGGGTGCTGGCAATGGACCTGTTGTCATAACTTGAATCGGTAGAGAGCACCTCCCATCTCGCTTGTTCAACATTGTGTCACTTTCAGACATGATAGAAGGCTCCTATCACTCTTGGGAATTGTACACAACTGGCCAACAAATAGATGGTCTGCAATATAAAAAGTGTTGTGTTTCGACCAGATACTTAGGACTCAGACGAAAAAGAAACACGAATATACAAGTCGGAGAACAATAAAAGTGTATTTAACTTCAAATAAATACAAATATAAAATAAGCAGGTTGCAAAACAATTATTTTAACGTCCCATTCAAATGCAGAAAAGAGAGATGAAATAATAAGTCTTTCCTCCACAGAGGTTTGAACGAAAGAGTGAGTTTAAAGGGAATCTCTAGTCCCACTTAATTTGCTGTGATTGGTCAATGAGTGGCACCTTTGGCCAATGAGACAGGACCTTACTTTAAGTCTAAGGAAAGGAAATGAGAAAACGAAAAGGGAGGTAACTCTAGTTTTTTTTTTATAAAAGAAAACCGGTTTTCATCAAATTGAAATGGAATCGTCGTCTTTTCTATGGCGACAATTTTATCGTTCCACCATATATAATTTTGAATATATAATGTTGATGCATAATGTTTATATATATATATATATATATATATATATATATATATATATATATATATATATATACAATGTAGGTTAAAATTTATTATAAATTCAGTGTAATTATTGTTTCGGCTTTTAATAATATATTACGAGCATGTATTTACTTGTTTTATTGTTTTAAAAAATATTTGTACTGCTAAATAAAAGAAGTGTTTTTGATCTTTTTTCAGGCAAAGGTGATTTATTTGGGATCGATATTCAATTTGATGACCCCGTATCAACGTCGAGTTTCAGTGTGAAGTCGTTGACATACTGTGAACTCCAATGCATCAACACGATGGATTTAATAAATGTTCTAGGTTTATATCCTAACGTGGCAGAACAGCTCGCACATTCCATACAACGGGAATTAACATTTAACTTAAAAGATACAGACGATGAGGATATGTCCTTTGACGTGAGTATCATCACACAAAACATAACGACGCTGAACACATCAAAGAAATTATGGACGAGGACAATTATTTTTTATTTTCTTTCTTTCTTTCTGATTTATTCTCGTTTCCACGCTGAAAACGTTTACATTTTGTTCATTTGGAGTTCGGATACTTATCAGGTCGGTACAAAAGTTTTTGCCTGTCTGTACAAAGGAAATTTTAAACAAAAGATCTCCAGCTACGGTATAGCTGGAAATGTCTTCTCAATTATTAAATCATTTCTCTCTGATTGGTTCATAAGAGTAGTAGTTGATGGGTAGAAATCAGAAGCTCACAGTATTAATGCTGGAGTCCCTCAGGGGTCAATCTTGAGCCCAACTCTCTTCCTGATCTACATTAATGATCTTCCAAATCACATCCTTACATCATTCATAGACATGTATGCTGATGACACTACTATCTATGGTAGCACATCTAAGACCGTAAACGACCAATTTCTCTCTGATTCTCTCTCCTCTGATCTTGAGCAAGTGGTACAATGGGGAAAGAAGTGGCTTGTTACTTTTAATGCATCTAAAACCAAGCTTTTATCTTTACATCATCAATGCTCTGATCCCCATCTGGCATCAATTGAAATGAATGGCTCTCGTCTTCTGATCTTAAATGGAACACATACATTAAATCCGTTGGCAAGACTGCTGGAAAAATGGTGGGATCATTCTATCGATCTCACTGTTGATGCAATTCTCTATCTATATAAGATAAGGATGGAGTACTGTTGCCACATTTGGGCAGGAGCTGCTAGAAAGGACTTATCCTTCCTTGATAAAGTTCAAAATAGACTTTGTAGCCTCATAAGGGATGTCCTTTTCTCTTCCCTGCAACCTCTTTCTCACAGAAGAGATGTTGCGAGTTTGTCACTGCTTTATCCTTATTTTCACGGCAATTGCTCGACTGAGCTCCAATCTACGGTCCCCCCTTGCCAAACTTTTACAAGAAACACCCGTCTAGCAGAAAACACTATCAATAATTTCCCCCACTCTTTGTCTGAGTTTAAACCTAAGCATAGATTCCATGAACAAAGCTTCTTTCTTAGAACTGCACGCCTGTGGAATTGTCTTCCGTTTTCTTGCTTTCCAGCTGTCTACAATATTGTCTTCAAGTCTAACGTAAACAAGTTTTTGATGAGCCGTTCCCCTGAGGTTAACAAATTTACAGAATTTCCATTACTAAAGATTACTATATTGTCCAATTTCTACTGTACACTCTTTAACCCTTATCCTCGAGTGGCCTCTTGGCCTTGATAAGTGGTGATGCCTATGTTAAAAAAAATTGTAATTTATTTGATGCATATTGTTATTACTGAAACATATCACCATGATTAATTTTTAACTTTCTTCTGGTGCTACCAGATCACCAGATCAGGCTGTCTGAAGATATTGGCTTCCTGAGACGAAATGCACCTAACATTGATGCTTTTTAGTTTTTGTTTTTCTACTTCTTTTTGCAAAAACTTCATTATGTTCTGTAAAACTAAGAACAAAACAACCCCCCCGTTCTTTTTTTCCATTTCCCCTTTTCTCTTTCTATCTCCCCCTACTTCCTTAATGGTTTCCTAACTTAAAATGTTCCAAATATTAATACTGTAAACCCTTTTTCCCTCTCCCATTGAAAAACTCATTCATGTTCTGCAGGGCAGGGAACAAAAACGATAAAATTCACCATAAAACAACCAAACCAAACACTACAAACTAGCGATTGAAGATACAAAGAACTTGAAGAATATAAACTTTCTACAAAATAACTGAATGCAACATGAATACTATTTCAAAAATAACTGGATTTGGCATTAAATAACCTGAAAAGGGTTGATATGCCGTAAAACAATATAACCAAACCTATAACTTTCTCTTTCACATTATTAAAACAGCATTCACATTTTTCTGTAATATTCTCATTTATGTTGATCTAAAAACGACCTTTAGTCAACAGAAAGCGAGACATCTTCCATCATGCACACTACTACTCATCGCAGATCTCCTAAGAGTATTTGATTGGGAAATCTTGCACCATCCTGCGTATTCTCCTGACCTAGCTCCCTCAGGTTATCACTTATAACAAGGATCATTTAGATAGCCTTAGGTTAATATCATGAGAGACGATTGATCATGAGTTAGATTCATATTTTACATCAAAATCTAAAGAATTTTACAAGCGATGAATTTATAAGCTCCTGGACAAATAGAATCAAGGTATAGAGAGAGCAAGTAGTTATTATTATGAATAACATTTTTTTTAAATGCAGCTTTTTATTTTCAAAATGAAAATTTAAATCGGCAAAATCTTTTACACCGACCTAATGAGATATTGAAGTTGCCCTTTTTTTACACGAGATCTTTTTTCTTTCTTTTTCTTTTTTTCTTTTTTTTTTTCTTTTTTCTTTTTTTTTTTCTTTTTTCTTTTTTTTTTTTTTTTTCTTGTTAATTATTGATTGATTTTCAACCAGTTGCGTAGCTTTGGTGATTTAACGATGATTGGTGCGTTAGTGGATGATCATTTTAGGAGAATGGTTTTTTACTACTTGTGTGTTAGTTCGAAAGACCGTTGATGCTTTTGGTAGACTCAACGGCTGAATGAGAGAGTTTTATAAGTTGGGAAAATGGTGTTCAAAATTAAAGGCGAGTTCTAATATCTATTGTACACGGCATAATCACATTGAAACATTGCTCCTCATTAGATCACAAAAGTTAAGCAACGTTGAGCCTGGGTGACCATTTGTGAATACCAGGCGCTGTATGTAGTGCTGTATAGTCGGTTCTCTCTTGACAATCAAACACGAAGATAGTTTCATAAACAAAACTGTATTATTTTGCCTGTCAGTGGCAGTAGGATATGTCGAGCAAGGGTGGTGGAAGGTGGAGATTGGAGGTGGCGAGCTAACGACGTGACAATCGCACACCTTTCTCCATCTTTCTCGTCTCTCTCTCTCTCTCTCTCTCTCTCTCTTTCTTCTTTGTATTCGTTGGACTTCCTGCTTTTATTGACAATTTCTTTCTTTGTTCCATCAGAGGTCAATATGTGTACAAAGTCCAACCTCGAATCTATTTGTTTCTAGTTTTTCTTTCTTTTCTGCTAACCTGGAATTTGTGTGTGTGTGTGTGTGTGTGTGTGTGTGTGCGCGCACGCGATCTCCAAATTGCTTTATCCAACAGTAGGAGGACATCAACATCTCCCTTCAAGAACTGCAAAAACCTAATGTTATCATTTTCCTGGATCGGCGTATACATGCAACCGGAGATCATTTGGGAATTTGATATTCTCTAAAGAATTTTCATTTGGAAGAAACCGGTTCAACCCACCTAGGATCATTTTTTTTTTTTCTATTGTCTACTTTTGAGACGAAAAGTTGTATAGGAATGTATTTATGCAGAATTTTTTAGAGTGTCATCTCGAATCATTCATGTGCATCATATATCGAACTGACATGTTTTAGTTGTGACACCATCCGTTGACAGAGTACAAAATAGACTTTGTGGCTTAATGGGGTATGCCCTGTTCTCTTCACTGCAACCTCTCTCCCACAGAAGAGACGTTGCAAGCCTGTCTTTGTTTTATTGTTACTTCCATGGCAAGTGCTCGTCTGAGCTCCAATCTCTAGTCCCCCCTCGCCAATCTTTCATGATAAACACCCGTCTAGCTGAGACCACTGTCAAAACTTTTCCCCACTCTTTATCTGTGCCAAAAACAAAACGTAGATTCCATGAACAAAGCTTTTTTCTTAGAAGTGTATGCTTGTGGAATTCTCTTCCGTTTGCCTGTTTCCCACCTGACTACAACTTGGATATCTTCAAATCCAACATAAACAAATTCCAGATGAATCGCCCCCCTTAAGTAAGACACTTTATCAAATCTCCAATACTAACGATTACTACGATATTATCCCATTGATTACTGTACACGCAATAACCTTTATCCCCAAATAGCTTCCGGGCCTTGATAAGTGGTGACTATCATGTAAAAAAAAAAAAAAAAGGTGTATACATCACGAGACAGCTCGCCGATACGAAGATGGCGTGCTGTGGATTTCTTCTCCATCTTCTGTTCTTATGGCGTATCGTCGTAGTTTCTCACACTGGTGGCCATCGAGGGAACGCATGGGCTCACAAGTACAAAAAGCAAAATAAAACACAGACTCAGTCACTTTTGTAAACATTGGTTTTGTTAATATTGAAAAATCAGAACTATCAGCGAATTTAATAACAATATTTCTCTCTCTTTTCTTTTTATGTGTATATTTGTTTTGTTTTTTTTTCTTTTTCTTTCTATCTCACTCTTTCACTCTTTCACTCTCTTTTTTCGTTATCACAAAAGAGAACATTTTGTAGTTGAAGTTTCGACTTTGTAGGCGATGGTTGGTCAAACAAACCAGCTTAGTCAACTCTCAAGTTTTATATGTTTCTTCAGAAGCTGTAATGTAAAAACACGTAATATATATATATATATATATATATATATATATATATATATATATATATATATATATATATATATATATATATATATATATACATATTTATATATATATACATATTTATATATATATATACATATTTATATATATATATATATACATATATATATATACATATTTATATATATATATATATACATATTTATATATATATATATATACATATATATACATATATATACGTATATATATACATATATATACGTATATATATATATACATATATATACATATATATACGTATATATATACATATATATATATACATATACATATATACATATATATATACATATATATATATACATATATATATGTATACATATATATATACATATATATATACATATATACATATATATATACATATATATATACATATATATATGTATACATATATATATATATATACATATATATATACATATATATATACATATATATATACTTAGATATATACATATATATATATATATATATATATATATATATATATATATATATATATATATATATATATATATATATATATATGGTCAATTCTTACTTTCTTCCAACCCAACACTCACCTTTAAAATGAAAACGAATACCACATTTAAAACTGTTCACTCCTTTTATTTAAATGTTCAATTTCATCTAGTCCAGATAATTAATTTTCTGGGGAGAATTAATGACGCCTAAAACTTGATAAAAGAACCGTCAAGCCTGCGAATTGGGTTAATTCCTTTATGAAAAGTGGATGTACCTATCGTTTATAACCTCGGAGCTGGTCATATCATGCCAAGACGTAACAGCACTTCCAATAACGTTCTCATGGCACAGAGACACCAAGTTACTGCAACGGCATTGAAATGAATAGTCTGTGCTTGTCCATGATATTGACGGAGGACTTGGATTAGATGCTACATATGGAGTTCTGTGATAATTGGTGTTATCTTGTGCAGAAAAAAACAGATGCTTCAATCTTAGCAATCAATGAGGTTACTCCTTGATGGGGTGCATTACAGACACAGCATACCTGGTTTCATTGACAGTGGGATGAGAATAATATTTTTTTGCAGTCCAGACGGCTCTTCCCACCTTCCCGACCTTGTGTCACATCTTTCCACCGTGGGAAAGAGATAAAACTTTATCCTCTGTTAGTGTGTACTGAGACTCTGCTGGCTGAGTGAACCTGTGAACCAACTTGTGCGATGTCCCAACTAGAATGACGACCGAATGGCTCACTATAGGGAAACAACAGTTCAATTTTTTTAATGTATTTTCTTAAATGTATTTTTGTGTTAAAACTAGAATGACGACCGAATGGCTCACTATAGGGAAACAACTGTTCAATTTTTTTGAACGTTTACTATCTCTCCTAGAAGTCGATTCCAATTCTGATTGACAAAGCGGCCCTCTTTTGGTTCAGATCTATGTATTTTTTTTTTACAATGAAAATCGCTATAGGCAAGGCATAAAGCCATCTGATGTAAGAAGTTATATAAAAAAATAGTACAAAGTCAAAAAGCTGCAAATGATAAGTTCAATTTTTCCCGTTATCACAAACATCACTCATGGAATATAAGACCTAGGGACAAATCAGCTGATTTCTATTCGCTTTAAATAGTAATTTGTGACATGTGTTAAATATTTCATTTGTGACATATGTTAAATATTTCATTTGTGACATGTGTAAAATATTTCATTTGTGACATGTGTTAAATATTTTATTTGTGGCATGTGTTAAATATTTCATTTGTGACATGTTTTAAATATTTTATTTGTGACATGTGTTAAATATTTTATTTGTGACATGTGTTAAATATTTTATTTGTGACATATGTTAAATATTTCATTTGTGACATGTGTTAAATAATTAATTTGTGGCATGTGTTAAATATATCATTTGTGACATGTGTTAAATATTTCATTTGTGACATATGTTAAATATTTCATTTGTGACATGTGTTAAATATTTCATTTGTGACATGTGTTAAATATTTCATTTGTGACATGTGTTAAATATTTCATTTGTGACATGTGTTAAATATTTCATTTGTGACATGTGTTAAATATTTCATTTGTGGCATGTGTTAAATAATTCATTTGTGGCATGTGTTAAATATATCATTTGTGACATGTGTTAAATATTTCATTTGTGACATGTGTTAAATATTTCATTTGTGGCATGTGTTAAATATTTCATTTGTGACATGTGTTAAATATTTCATTTGTGACATGTGTTAAATAATTCATTTGTGGCATGTGTTAAATATATCATTTGTGACATGTGTTAAATATTTCATTTGTGACATGTGTTAAATATTTCATTTGTGACATGTGTTAAATATTTCATTTGTGACATATGTTAAATATATCATTTGTGACATGTGTTAAATATTTCATTTGTGACATATGTTAAATATTTCATTTGTGACATGTGTTAAATATTTCATTTGTGACATGTGTTAAATATTTCATTTGTGACATATGTTAAGTATTTCATTTGTGACATGTGTTAAGTTTTTCATTTGTGACATGTGTTAAATATTTCATTTGTGACATGTGTTATATATTTCAGTAAATTATTTGTAAGTGTGAACAAATCCTATTTTTACATTTTGTTGATATGCAAGACCTATTAATAGAATAATAAAATTCTCTGACTTATTTACCATTTTTTTCTCTTTAAGGAACCTGCCACTGGAGATTCTCTGCATGTGGGTGACTACAAATCGAATTATTTACTACCAAGAGCTGGATCAAAGTAAATATTTTTTTCCATTTTACTGTCAATAATTTACAAATTTGCATGAATTTCAATTTGAAACTTCAGTTTTATTAAATCTTGAAATAATCTTTTAAGCCTCTTTTAAACGCCTTTCCTTCAAGAAAAGTCATTTCATTAATTATATATTATTCTTCTAAATGTTTTCTCCACTTTTATTCAATGTTTCTTGTTACATTCCTGAAATTTTGAAATTTTGAAAAGTTGGACATTTTTCCATTTTGATTAGTAGTTACCGCCATTTATTTTTTAGTGTATATAAGCTTAACTGGAATCGAAAGTTTTATTTATTGAATAAATTTTTGGTTTCACATAAGATCTTAAAAAAAATGATGTTTCTGTAAGAATGAAACAATTCAAATTAAACCGTTCTGATAAAATGATCCAAGATCATATGACCTGCTGAGATCAGTTTTCATTTCACTTTTGAATTAGATCTTCCTGGTAGTAGGGGGCGAAGATAGCACCGGACATCCAAATTGATGGACGGAAAGAACGCCCAATCATATTCAAATTATCTACCTTTCTCATAGTATTGTATTTCTGCTGTCCTTAAAAGAATGATGAAACATAATGCTGCCTATCTTAGGTTGAGCATTTGGGAAGTGGTATACAAATTACCATTAGCGTATGAAGCGATGCTCTTTGTGTAAACTTAGTGTGAGCTTAGGTATTTGGACAATGTCCTAACATTGTTAATTCACTGTCCGCATAGCAACAGCCATATAGCACAATGGTTAGAAACTGTCGTTTGGGTGATCGGGTTTCGATCCTGGTTTGAGGTAGTTGCTTGTCTAGCTGCACTGATAAGCTGTGAAACAGCAAAACAGTACTGTATGTGGATGACTATATATATATATATATATTGTTGTCGGCGGTAGGGTTGGTTGTTGGGAGAGAGATGCATGCACAGGAGAAATTTGATGGACTGATTCTTCACAGGTCCAAATCGTAACCAACTCTGATATCCATTTACGGTTATTATCATATATGTATTTGTGACCCCTTAAATGCCCCCTTGAGACGATTGACTTGATTTAGGTGCAACTTGATTGCACCTGTATATATTTTTTTGCAAAAAGTAACCTTTCTAAACATCCAACATTTAACATATTTTTGACAATCGATCATGCTGGTTGTTTCTTCTTATGCAGAATCACGTTCATTATTATTCAAATGACCTGTTGATACATTTGATAATTATTTTATGTTGCGTCTTGCATCACGTTACCAAGTGCACCTCGTCTTACGAAATGATTTCTCGGTGTACATGGCCCAGATATTTAACAATAATAATTCTCAGTACTAGGACTCATACTTTGGGTTATACTAACAAGAAGTTGAACAAGAATATAACCAAAACACTATAGGACTTCTGCATGACACTGCTTCCTGGTAAATTTCTAAATTCCAATATTTATGGTAGCTCACCAAAGAGAACGGAATTTTTACATGCAATATTTTTATAAGAAAACGGTCAATTTTTCTGGATACAAAGCAGAATGAACCTATTTCATCCGAAAAAAAACAAACTTTCTTGATGTTACTGTTGCAACTTCGCTATCCAAGAATTGTTTCATCTACTTACAGAAAAATAGCCATATATATATATATATATATATATATATATATATATATATATATATATATATATATATATAATAAAGTGATTTTAATATCGTAAATAACCCTGATCTCCAAAAAATATATATGAAATAAAATGATTTTTGTATTGTATATTACTCCAGCCATTTCCAGAACTGATTCAATAAGAAGTGAAACTATATATATATATATATATATATATATATAGCAAAAATGGTAATTAGTAAAAACCTGAAGAGAGTGCTCAATACTATTGCAGAGCAAATATATATTTTTTTATTACCGTTTTATCTGCTTAGTTACACAAGTTTCGGTTACCGAATCGTATCAACGACCCAGTAACTTCTTCAGACTTTATAGAAAAGTAAATTCTGATGAAGTTACAGTGTCGTTGATATGATTTGCTAACCGAAACTTGTGTAACTAAGCAGATATAACCGTAATAAAATATATATATATATATATGTATTTGAGGTTGCTATTATTCAAAGGTAGGTTAACCAGTGAAATATAACGAGGTTTATACAAGAGTGCTCAATACAGAAGTAGAGTAAGTTACATTTTAGATTTGTCTTTACATAAGCAGTAGTTTGTTGCTACACAATCATGACCATGTTTCGGTCTACTAGTATTTATTAACTAGAGACCTCATCAGGCAACAACCTTCATTTTTGAAAACGGAATTCTAAATGAAGAGCAAAAATTAATCCTCAGCAAAAGAAGGTTATTTTTTTATCAGGTCCTGGGGGTTAGGATTCAGTTTCGTGGAGAACAGGGTTGAATTGGGTGTGAATTTGTTAGTTTATTTAGTCTCATATTTGCTCATTTACTTATTTATCCGTGTCTTTATTCATTTTCGTGTTGGGTTGAGAGTTTGTAGGTTGAGGGGATTGGGTTCCAAATCTAGGGTTATACAGATGTTATCTTCAACAAGTGAGAAGCTCGTTTGTCTGTAGTTCGTCGCTTGTCTGAGACTTTTGAGGGTCAGTGTGTCATAAAATTTCTTTTTTATTTATAAAGTTTATTTTAATTTAATATACTTATGTCTGAGAAGAGGTTAGGAATTTATCCAGGTCTGTCAAATGTTGTTTGGGCGTTCAGTGACCGGTTAAGGAGAGGGAAGGGGGGGTAGAGGCTTGAAAAAGAAAGGAATGTAGGTGGTAGGGGGAGATATGGGGAAGAAAGGAAAAAGGGAAGACGGGGAAGAAGGAAGAAGGAAAGGGAAAGAGAAGGTAGCATCATTTAAAAGCTTTATTTTATCTTACTTAAACAAAATCGGTTTCTTTGGGACGACCCCAATATTAATTTCTATTTCATTTGTTCTTTTAATGTTGATTTATTAATTTGTGTATTAAAGACTTTTCATAATGATGGTAATTGCAAAACTCAGGATATATCTCATTTTTAAGCTTATAATGGTTAAATTTAGTCATTTTTATTTTTATTTTTTATTTTATTTTATTTATTTATTTTTTATTTTATGCATGGTTTTACTCAGGAAAAGTGTGGTTTTGGATTTCGTGAATGTTGGACTTGAGGCTAGGATGTCTAGGTGTTCAACTGTCGGATATTGCATGTGGGTCGTGTTGGAATTTATTGGGGAGTAATTTGCAAGTGAGAGAGCAGATGCGATTTGTAATGTCTGCAATTTGTGGGGGTTTCCGGTTTCTTATATAAGAGTTTATCCCTATCCTTAAATTTTGTGATAAATAGTTTTTCATTCAAGCAAAGAAGGCAAGGTGAATTTAGTGACTGGCAAGTTTATGCTTTTTTTAGGATGTGCCATTCAACAATAGGTGTCAAATATTTACTTGTTAGATCATTGTAGTATGTAGCTAATGATGTTTTATCTCTGTAATTTGGGTTTAGGAAAGAGCTTTTGTGGCCTGTGTATCTCTGTTTAAAGGTATTACTAGTTTGCCCGATGTAGGATTTGCAAGTGGTGGGGTCTTCCTTTGCCCTAATATTAGCTTGATATATTACAGAGGTTGTGAGACATTTTTCCTTAAGGGGACATTTGGATTTATTAATACAGTTGCACGTTTTTGTTACCCTGTTCCCTAAATTGTGTTCTGTGTCGTTGTTTAAAATTTTAATATTATGTTTTTTATTATCTTTTCTAAGTTATTACCCCAACTGTAGCTCCGTTTGATGGTGTTTTTGTTGAATATTTTGTGGAGTATGTTGCCGGGGGGGTGTAGTTTAATGAGATTAATGAATTTTCTACCCAAGTTGGTTTTGACCATTTGGTTGAACGGAGGAGTGAACCAAATGATTTTCCTTTTACGTTTTTTTCTAGATGTGAGTGTATTACTTGAGGGTTTTATATATTCTAATTTGGTTTCCTTATATCCACTGTTAACTAGGGCTTTGTTGTAAAAATCTTTGTGTTTATCGGAGATTTCTTTGGATGAGGAGTTTGAGCTTATTCTTCTACTAATAGATCTGAGTATATGTTTAATTATAGCTTTAGGATGGTTAGAGAGGGGGTGGACATATAAAGGGTTACTGTTCTCTTTCCTATAGGGTTCATAAGTTACTTTGTTTAGGTTGAGTGTGACATCTAGGAAGTGGACTATTTTAATGTTCATGGTAATTTCAACTTTAAGGTTAATTCTTTTGAATTCTCTCATGATGATTTTTTTTATTCTTTCACATTTGGGGCCGTCAACATTTTCTACGAAAAGAAGGCCATCGTCTCTATAGAGGCCGATCGTGTCAACCTCAATGTCCTTAGTAAGGTTATATAGGATGTATAGTCCCACTAAATCTGTAATTTCTGCAGAGTCAAGGGAGCCCATCAGAACGTCAAAGCATCCTGCTTGATTTTTAATCCATTGCTTGTTCCCACTAATTAGGACCGTGTTTCTACATTTATTTATAATGTCGATTTCATCCTTGGAGATATCGGTGAGAAGAGAGGCAAATTCCATTGTGTCATTGAACAGTTAGTGATAGTTAGCAGTATCAAATTGTATGAAGGCACATCTATCTTTGTTTTGTATTCTTGAGAACCAGCTAATAGCTTCAGCCGTATTGATCCATTGGTTAAGATTATACATGTTTTTGATATAGAGGTTAATTCTTTCTGAGATATAATAGAAATCGGTAGAATCAGTAAAAAAAACTTGCTGAGGATTAATTTTCGCTCTTCATTTAGAATTCCGTTGTCGAAAATAAGGGTTGTTGCCTGATGAGGTCTCTAGTTAGTAAATACTAGTAGACCAAAACATGCTCATGACTGTGTAGCAACAAACTACTGCTTGTGTAAAGACAAATCTAATATATATATATATATATATATATATATATATATATATATATATATATATATATATATATATATAAAATAAAGTGATTTTTGATATTGTAAATAACCCCCAAACTCAAAAAGGTGAAATTCTTAGTAACATTTGGAATAAGTTTCTTGTAATATTCAAATTTAGGTCAACAAAACGAGAATGATTTTTATATTTATGTTTTTTATTTATTAGATATTTTTAAGGTGCAAATTCACTTTGTTTTAATGCAGAAGTGCATATACACACAGGCGTGCACACACACATACACACACGCACACACACACACATACACACACACACACACACACACACATATATATATATATATATGCAAGAAAAAAATAATTTTTAAGTAACATCGCAGATAAGTAGAGTACTTAATGCATGTGTCTATCTGTATAATTCCGTGTGTGTGTGTGTGTGTGTGTGTGTGTGTGTGTGTGTGCGCATGTGTGTGTACTCGAGAGAAAACAAGTTTAGGGTTTGTGAGTTTAACTGCAAAGAACTCTACCTATAATGTTATTTTCATGTTCAAGTATTCAATGTTCAGCTTACACATATTCTTGCACGTGTACACATGCATATGCACACATACAATGTAACTTAGTAGCAAAAACGCTAACACACACACACACACGCATGCAAAAACGCTAACACACACACACACACACACACACACACATGCAAAAACGTTTTGCACTCTCACTCAGAAGACACACACACGCATACACACACACACACACTAACACTAACACATGAAAACACTGAAAACTCTTACCAACATACACAATTTTATGTGTTTATAACATTGGTTTTCCAACCAACAAAACAAGGCAACAAAAACAAAAAAATGATTTTTTTCTAATTTAATTTTAGATGACTGATTTAAGATATAATATTCGGTTTTTATGATTATTTTTTAATTGTTGTAATTACTAATATGTACTTGCATTTTTATATATATATATATATATATATATATATATATATATATATATATATATATATATATATGTATATAGTTAGTTAGTTAGTATCCCTAGGAATTTAAGCTGCGTTAATTTTATTTTATTTTATGATATATATGATTAAGGCCATCAAAACCAAACAAATTAAATTTCGTCTCATTAAACCATAGGACATGATTCCAGTAATCTATAAGCTTTGTTGACATGTCTTCAGAAAACTGTTTGCGGTCTTTCTTCAGAAGAGGCTTCCTCCTGGGGTAACAGCCATGCACACGAATTTGAGGAGTACAAAGATAAGTGGGTCATGCCTGCAGTCAAGCATGGTGGTGAGAATGTCATGGTCTGGGGCTGCATGAGTGCTGCAGGTATTGGAGTGTTACATTTTATTGAGAGAAACATGAACTCCAACATGTACTGTCAAATACTACAGCAGAGCATAATCCCCTCCCTCCAGAAACTGGGTCGTAGAGCAGCGTTCCAGCATGACAATGACCCAAAACACACATCCAAGACAACCACTGCTTTACTGAAGAGGCTGAGGGTAAAGGTGATGGACCGGCCAAACATGTCTGCAGACTTGAACCCAATAGAACATTTTTAGGAAATCCTCAAGCAGAAGTCTCAAATATTCGCCAGCTCTGGAATTAAAGGAATAAATTGTAAGATGGTCAACATCATGAAATCTGGACATTTGTTGCTTATTTATTACATGAGCTTCTTAAATTAACGATTTGTATATGTAAAAAGTGAAATATAATTGAAAAAATCATATTTCCACAGAAATAAATAAATAAATATATATATATATATATATATATATATATAACTACTTAATTTACTCACATAAAATTAATATACGAAAGTATAGATTTATGCGTAAACTTTATAGGTTAACTATTTACTTAAAACGTACGCGGTTTGTATAGACCAATCGCAATGAATTGAAAAAATCCTTCTCGTAAATAAAGGGGTTTTTTTTACATATAAATTTTGTAAATTTTGAAAATGTCCAAGCTCAATGAATGCCTTTTTATTGGGTTCCAGAGCATATATAGTGCTATATAATAGTTCTTCAAAAGATGCAATATTGTTTCGTATTGCAACTAACAAGTCTGCAAAATCATTTTATTGAAAAATCTATAAAAACACTATTTTGAACAACTTACATGGTTCATGTAATCTAGACGCTCTGCAATATATATAGTCTTGGAAGTTTTTAACCTTTAAAACTATACAAAAAAAAGAATTATTTTTTATCATTTGTTAGAAAACTATTTAGTCATTAAGTCATTCCCACCGGACTACAACTTGGATGTCTTCAAGTCCAACGTTAACAAATTCCTAATGAATCACCCCCTTAAGTAAACACTTCATCAAATCTCCACACTAACGTAATGTACTTACAATAACCCTTATCTCTGAGTGACTTCCGGGCCTTGATAAGTGGTGATCACTGTGTAAAAAAAAAAAATTCAATCACCTGCAATGACTGCATCAACTTGCTCTCTCGAATTCACTATAGTACCAGTAATAGTTTATTTTTTAAAGGATCATCAGTTGTTTACCATGAAACACTGTTTCGGGGATATATATATATATATATATATATATATATATATATATATATATATATATATATATATATATATATATATATATATATATATAATTTGAGGTTGCTATTTTCCAAAGGTAGGGTAAGCAGTTAAATATAACGAGGTTCATTAAGAGTGCTCAATACAGAAGTAGAGCAAGTTACATTTGTCTTTACATAAGCAGTAGTTTATTGCTACACAGTCATGAGCATGTTTCGGTCTACTAGTATTTACTAACTAGAGACCTCATCAGTCAACAACCCTTATTTTAGAAAACGGAATTCTAAAACGATTTGGTTTAAATGATTAAATATTTAGTATTTTATGATTATTACCAGCAGTAGAAAAAACATTTTTAAACAAAATAAAATCAAATAATATACTTAAAGGAATTGTTTTTGGCATCGGAAAATAGGCACAAAATTTTTCCGATTCCGATAACCCCCCCCCCACCCCCGACCACCAACTTGTTCATTTTTTTGATTCCTGATTCCGATTCTGATTAATCATTCCAACACTAATATATACACTTGCATATGCACATTTGCACTTATCTTGGAATATATATATATGCAAATATATTTACCATGTATGCATTGTCAATTTCTTATAAATTTCCATTGCATGTGAGAATCGTTGGAAAAAGTATGATTATCCATTGTCAGTCCTGACCACATTAAGGACAGGTATTAATCCAATAGAAAGGGTGAAAGAATATTCCATTATTCTAATTTTCACTTGACATAAAATTTAAATTGTTTCCATAAAATAATTTTCACTTGACATAAAATTTAATTCGTTGCCATAAAAAAAAACGGATTTTTAACTAAATTCAGACAAAAAACAAAAAAAAAAACATTAATACCTAAAACTACACATGAATAAAACAATATATAATCAAATTATAACCGACCCAAACTCTGCTGTTTTTACTTAAAATGTGTGGCAGCCATTATCGTTTTAACATAACATGCAAGCAAATGTATAAAATACACAGTTTACTATTAATCACCCTTAATGTCATCTGGCATGTTCTCTACCAGTGATTTAATCATCCTTAAAAACACAGACTATCCATTCTTCAAACATTCAAACGTTTACTTCATTTTCATTTTTTTCTATAGTTTTTCTTTCTTCATCATCTGCTTCATTCTTATTATCTTTTTTTTATTTTTCATCTTCTTTTTTATTTTTCATCTTCTTTTTTATTTTTCATCTTCTTTTTTATTTTTCATCTTTTTTTTATTTTTCATCTTCTTTTTTATTTTTCATCTTCTTTTTTTATTTTTCATCTTTTTTATTTTTCATCTTCTTTTTTATTTTTCATCTTCTTTTTTATTTTTCATCTTTTTTTTTATTTTTCATCTTCTTTTTTATTTTTCATCTTCTTTTTTATTTTTCATCTTTTTTTATTTTTCATCTTCTTTTTTATTTTTCATCTTCTTTTTTATTTTTCATCTTCTTTTTTATTTTTCATCTTTTTTTTTATTTTTCATCTTTTTTTATTTTTCATCTTCTTTTTTATTTTTCATCTTTTTTATTTTTCATCTTCTTTTTTATTTTTCATCTTCTTTTTTATTCTTCCATTTTAATTTCATTCTAAATCGTTTTATTCTTATGTGAATTCTCTTTAATTTCGTTCTTTCTCTTTCATCGTTACTCTTCATTTTCTTTATCGATTTCTTCTTCATCCCGCTCTTTTCTTCATCTTCTCCCCCATCTGCACTATCCATCCTTTGTTTACCAACTTCTTTTACATCCTCAACCTCTATTCTCTCCCTTCCACCTGCTCTGTCTTTTTACTGTCTGCTCTGTCCTTTTTTCTCCTTTTATCATCATTTTCTTGTTTCCTCATCCTTCCTCTCTCTTCCTCCCTTTTTAACTTTTCCTTCACCTTTTCCTACGTTCTTTTCCATATCTATCTGCATCCTCTCTCTCTACTTTCATCTTCCTTTCATCCTTCTTACTTTCTTCTTTATCCTTATATTGTGTAGCGGGGGTTCATATCGGGTACGTGTATAACGGGACTCAGAACAAATGATAATGACAAACATTTATAACAGCGCTGAGAGAGAAATGCGAATTCATTATTGAACGAATGCGTAATACAGTTCTTTTACATCAGAGGGGAGGAGATACTTCACTTATGATGGAGGAGGGTACAGATAATACTTAGAGGGGGAAGTTATACAAAGTTCGTTAAAGATGATGATAGACAAAACACATTTACCTTTCAGTTGTCATGACGACATAAAGACGAACAGTTACAAAATAAAGATGGTTATTCTTTATTCATCAGCCGGCTGATTGATGACTCGGGAATTCAAGCTTGTATGGCTACATGGTCTCCTCTTACCTCCTTCGTCTCTAAGGACATCAGCTTCATTAAGTCGCTGTCTCACTCTCGTATCTAACTGACTCTATCACTGTCTGTGATTCTCTAACTTCGAACCCTGTCTCAATACATTGAGAATTTCCTTCCTTTATGACGCTAGAGGTGTGGGCAAACAACGTGACTTTATCGTTTCAATTTACCCGTGCCCTTTGCACATGTATCTGACATCTCTCATAAAGAAAAAAATCCGTAAATTAAATTGTATCATTTAACCTATTTGTTGCATAATATTTTCAACTTTGTTATTGTCCATTCTTTTAACTGAAATTTTTAATATCCAGTTATTTCTAAAAGAATGGACAATCGCTCTATCTCAGGCATGAATAATATTTAGTTATTTGTGAGAACCATGCACATCGTTCTGCATTCCTAGGATTTCAATATTTATTATCTTTTAAAACTTGCCTACTGAGTTCGATTCTAGCCTTTTCTAATTTCATTTTCAAATTTATCTAGTTTTGCTTTCTTACTTATTGGGGTCTGTCCCTTTTCATAACATTTACTCTTCATTCAACTCCTTATCATCTTAACCTAAACGTGCATTTAATTTGCATCATTTGGATTCTTAAGATTACTGTCCCCATCTTGAGTATTTTACAACGTTTTAGTCGATGTGTATTCCGACAATCTTCAGGTGTATCTTGTTGAACGCAGGTGTATCTTGTTGAACGCAGGTGTGTCTTGTTGAACGCAGGTGTGTCTTGTTGAACGCAGGTGTATCTTGTTGAACGCAAGTATATCTTGTTGAACGCAGGTGTGCCTTGTTGAACGCAGGTGTATCTTGTTAAACGCAGGTGTATCTTGTTAAACGCAGGTGTGTCTTGTTGAACGCAGGTGTATCTTGTTGAACGCAGGTGTATCTTGTTGAACGCAAGTATATCTTGTTGAACGCAGGTGTATCTTGTTGAACGCAAGTATATCTTATTGAACGCAGGTGTATCTTGTTGAACGCAGGTGTATCTTGTTGAACGCAAGTATATCTTGTTGAACGAAAGTATATCTTGTTGAACGCAGGTGTATCTTGTTGAACGCAAGTATATCTTGTTGAACGCAGGTGTGTCTTGTTGAACGCAAGTATATCTTGTTGAACGCATGTGTATCTTCTGAACGCAAGTATATCTTGTTGAACGCAGGTGTATCTTGTTGAACGCAAGTATATCTTGTTGAACGCAGGTGTATCTTGTTGAACGCAGGTGTATCTTGTTGAACGCAGGTGTATCTTATTGAACGCAGGTGTATCTTGTTGAACGCAAGTATATCTTGTTGAACGCAGGTGTATCTTGTTGAACGCAGGTGTATCTTGTTGAACGCAGGTGTATCTTATTGAACGCAGGTGTATCTTGTTGAACGCAAGTATATCTTGTTGAACGCAGGTGTATCTTGTTGAACGCAGGTGTATCTTGTTGAACGCAGGTGTATCTTGTTGAACGCAGGTGTATCTTGATGAAGGCAAGTATATCTTGTTGAACGCAAGTATATCTTGTTGAACGCAGGTGTATCTTGTTGAACGCAAGTATATCTTGTTGAACGCAAGTATATCTTGTTGAACGCAAATATATCTTGTTGAATGCAGGTGTATCTTGTTGAACGCAAGTATATCTTGTTGAACGCAAGTATATCTTGTTGAACGCAAGTATATCTTGTTGAACGCAGGTGTATCTTGTTGAACGCAAGTATATCTTGTTGAACGCAAGTATATCTTGTTGAACGCAGGTGTATCTTGTTGAACGCAGGTGTATCTTGTTGAACGCAAGTATATCTTGTTGAACGCAAGTATATCTTGTTGAACGCAAGTATATCTTGTTGAACGCAGGTGTATCTTGTTGAACGCAAGTATATCTTATTGAACGCAGGTGTATCTTGTTGAACGCAAGTATATCTTGTTGAACGCAGGTGTGTCTTGTTGAACGCAAGTATACCTTGTTGAACGCAGGTGTATCTTGTTGAACGCAAGTATATCTTGTTGAACGCAAGTATATCTTGTTGAACGCAAGTATATATTTTTGAACGCAAGTATATCTTGTTGAACGCAGGTGTATCTTGTTTAACGCAAGTGTATCTTGTTTAACGCAAGTATGTCCTGTTGAACGCAAGTATATCTTGTTGAACGCAAGTATATCTTGTTGAACGCAAGTATATCTTGTTGAACGCAGGTGTGTCTTGTTGAACGCAAGTATATCTTGTTGAACGCTGGTGTATCTTGTTGAACGCAAGTATATCTTGTTGAACGCAGGTGTATCTTGTTGAACGCAGGTGTATGTTCTTGAACGCAGGTTTATCTTATTGAACGCAGGTGTATCTTGTTGAACGCAAGTATATGTTGTTGAACGCAGGTGTATCTTGTTGAACGCAGGTGTATCTTGTTGAACGCAGGTGTATCTTATTGAACGCAGGTGTATCTTGTTGAACGCAAGTATATCTTGTTGAACGCAGGTATATACTGTTGAACGCAGGTGTATCTTGTTGAACGCAGGTGTATCTTATTGAACGCAGGTGTATCTTGTTGAACGCAAGTATATCTTGTTGAACGCAAGTATATCTTGTTGAACGCAGGTGTATCTTGTTGAACGCAGGTGTATCTTGTTGAACGCAAGTATATCTTGTTGAACGCAGGTGTATCTTGTTGAACGCAAGTATATCTTGTTGAACGCAGGTGTATCTTGTTGAACGCAAGTATATCTTGTTGAACGCAGGTGTATCTTGTTGAACGCAAGTATATCTTGTTGAACGCAGGTGTATCTTGTTGAACGCAAGTATATCTTGTTGAACGCAGGTGTATCTTATTGAACGCAGGTGTATCTTGTTGAACGCAAGTATATCTTGTTGAACGCAGGTGTATCTTATTGAACGCAAGTATATCTTGTTGAACGCAGGTGTATCTTGTTGAACGCAGGTGTATCTTGTTGAACGCAAGTATATGTTGTTGAACGCAGGTGTATCTTGTTGAACGCAGGTGTATCTTGTTGAACGCAAGTATATCTTGTTGAACGCAGGTGTATCTTGTTGAACGCAAGTATATCTTGTTGAACGCAGGTGTATCTTGTTAAACGCAAGTATATCTTGTTGAACGCAGGTGTATCTTGTTGAACGCAAGTATATCTTGTTGAACGCAGGTGTATCTTATTGAACGCAGGTGTATCTTGTTGAACGCAAGTATATCTTGTTGAACGCAGGTGTATCTTGTTGAACGCAGGTGTATCTTGTTGAACGCAGGTGTATCTGGTTGAACGCAGGTGTATCTTGTTGAACGCAAGTATATCTTGTTGAACGCAAGTATATCTTGTTGAACGCAGGTGTATCTTATTGAACGCAGGTGTATCTTGTTGAACGTTAGTATATCTTGTTGAACGCAGGTGTATCTTGTTGAACGCAGGTGTATCTTATTGAACGCAAGTATATCTTGTTGAATGCAGGTGTATCTTATTGAACGCAGGTGTATCTTGTTGAACGCAAGTATATCTTGTTGAACGCAAATGTATCTTGTTGAACGCAAGTATATCTTGTTGAACGCAGGTGTATCTTGTTGAACGCAGGTGTATCTTGTTGAACGCAGGTGTATCTTGTTGAACGCAGGTGTATCTGGTTGAACGCAGGTGTATCTTGTTGAACGCAGGTGTGTCTTGTTGAACGCAAGTATATCTTGTTGAACGCAGGTGTATCTTGTTGAACGCAGGTGTATCTTGTTGAACGCAGGTGTATCTTGTTGAACGCAAGTATATCTTGTTGAACGCAGGTGTGTCTTGTTGAACGCAGGTGTATCTTGTTGAACGCAGGTGTATCTTGTTGAACGCAGGTGTGTCTTGTTGAACGCAGGTGTGTCTTGTTGAACGCAAGTATATCTTGTTGAACGCAGGTGTATCTTGTTGAACGCAAGTATATCTTGTTGAACGCAAGTATATCTTGTTGAACGCAAGTATATCTTGTTGAACGCAAGTATATCTTGCTGAACGCAGGTGTATCTTGTTGAACGCAGGTGTATCTTGTTGAACGCAGGTGTGTCTTGTTGAACGCAAGTATATGTTGTTGAACGCAGGTGTATCTTGTTGAACGCAGGTGTGTCTTGTTGAACGCAAGTATATCTTGTTGAACGCAAGTATATCTTGTTGAACGCAGGTGTATCTTGTTGAACGCAAGTATATCTTGTTGAACGCAGGTGTATCTTGTTGAACGCAGGTGTATCTTGTTGAACGCAAGTATATCTTGTTGAACGCAGGTGTATCTTGTTGAACGCAAGTATATCTTGTTGAACGCAGGTGTATCTTGTTGAACGCAGGTGTATCTTGTTTAACGCAGGTGTATCTTGTTGAACGCAGGTGTATCTTGTTGAACGCAGGTGTATCTTGTTGAACGCAAGTATATCTTGTTGAACGCAGGTGTATCTTGTTGAACGCAGGTGTGTCTTGTTGAACGCAGGTGTATCTTGTTGAACGCAAGTGTATCTTGTTGAACGCAGGTGTATCTTATTGAACGCAGGTGTATCTTGTTGAACGCAAGTATATCTTGTTGAACGCAGGTGTATCTTGTTGCCCGCAGGTATATCTTGTTGAACGCAGGTGTGTCTTGTTGAACGCAGGTGTATCTTGTTGAACGCAAGTGTATCTTGTTGAACGCAAGTGTATCTTGTTGAACGCAGGTGTATCTTATTGAACGCATGTGTATCTTGTTGAACGCAAGTATATCTTGTTGAACGCAGGTGTATCTTGTTGAACGCAAGTATATCTTGTTGAACGCAGGTGTGTCTTGTTGAACGCAGGTGTATCTTGTTGAACGCAGGTGTATCTTGTTGCACGCAGGTATATCGTGTTGAACGCAGGTGTGTCTTGTTGAACGCAGGTGTATCTTGTTGAACGCAGGCGTGTCTTGTTGAACGCAGGTGTGTCTTGTTGAACGCAGGCATGTCTTGTTGAACGCAGGTGTATCTTGTTGAACGCAGGCGTGTCTTATTGAACGCAGGTATATCGTTGAACGCAGGTGTGTCTTGTTGAACGCAGGTGTGTCTTGTTGAACGCAGGTTTATCTTATTGAACGCAGGTGTATCCTGTCGAATTCAGATGTACCTTGTCGAACTCAGGAATCTGCACAGAATTTCAAGCTGAGACTTTTATTTAATCCACAGGTGTAGCAAGCTCTTCTTCCATCAGGTATGACCACGTAGAAGTCTTAAGTAATTCGCAATTGTATCCTTAGTATCACTCGTGCCGAAGATTGGGGGGTTTCATTCGAAATTTTGTGCAGATTCCTGAGTTCAATAGAAAGATTTTCGAGTTCAACAAGATATACCTGAAGATGGTCAAAAGTAATATCGACCAATACGTTGTGCAAATAAAACTCAAAGTGAGAAAATTATTAACTCTCATATGAATAAAATCTTCAGAAACACTCTCCATTCTTTTCTTTTTATCTTTTCAAATTTTCCCTCATCTTTACTCCTTATATTTTTTCATCTTTACCTTATTTTTTAATTTTAATTTACATATCCTTTTCCATCCTCACCATTCTTGCTTTATCATTTTTTATCATCCTCCCCCTCCTCCTCCTCCTCCTCCTCCTCTTTATTGTCGTGATTTATTTGGATTGTTCGGACTAGTGTTTTCAGTTCTAAGTGACAGTCTTTTCAAGGTTGAATGTTCTTACAGGGAGCTGTTGACGTCCTCCTGAATCCTCCATCTGATACTGGCCAGGCTCAACGTTGCTTAACTCTGGTGACCTAACGAGAACGGGTGTGTCATCATGATGACCATGTTGTTACTCCTCATCTGTCGGATTCCATTTGATCATTTTTCAATTTTCTTTCCTTAATCTTGACTCTTCATTTCTATTTCCTTTCTCGTTTACATTTCATTTTTTTTTATTTCTTCTTCAATCGTAATTTTCATTCCTTCTTTTTCTTATTCTTTTAAATACATGCGTTTCATTTTCTTTTCAACTTCGTCTTTACTCCTTCTTTTCTTCTCCCTCTCCATTCATACTCGTTACTTTCTTTTTCATATGATTTTCTCGTATTTAATCATCATTTTTTTTCAACTTGTCTTTCATCCTCATACTTCATTCGTTCTTTTTACGCTTTTCCATCCTTCTTTATTTTTCACTATTTTTATCATTTTTTTTTTTCAACATCCGCTTCCGGTTTTCATTCTGAATTTTTCTTTCATTTTTTTTTTTTTTTTTTTTTTTTCGAATTGTTTATTCTAAGTCGTTACGCGTACCCTTTCCGCCCGCTCATTAATTATGACTGATGCTGATTATTTTTATTCAATTTGATCTTTTCTTCTTTTTCAATTTCCTTCTTTCCTCTAAAAACTCTTTTTATTTCTTTCGCGTCACCTCTTCAATCTCTTCTGTCGTTTATCATTCCTTCTCTCGATTCCGTTCCCACTTTTATCATCTCTCAAAAGATTTTTTTTTTTTTTTGTTACTTTGACACCAAAATCAACAGAGCCTGGTCCATTATTGAAATTATCTCTTCCATGTTGAATGCAGTATGTTACTGGTCCTATGCAATTCTAGCAGATCCAGCCTCCCATGCTTAGTCTTCTCCCTTTAGGAGATTTGTTAGTGGGTCAGAGTAATTTTTAAAGTTTTTAGCGAAATCAAACAAACAGTTTAATTTTTTCCATTTTCAAATTTTCTTACTTGTTGTGAAGGATAGCAATTGAGCAGACATCTTCGAGATGAAGCTGGAAGAAAACATAGCGTGATCAGACAAAGAGTTTCAAAGTAAAACTTTTACTTGCTAATCACTGAGATACCTCTACCAGGAAATGCCGACAGTTATCCAGAAATATTTTTGCAGGCCAGAGTGTTCTTCCTCTAGGATGCTGGCTCTTCAATCCCACTTCTCGACCCTCGTGTCACATCTTCCCCGCCGTGGAGGAGGGAGATAAATAAATCCTCTCTCAAATCACGTAAATTAGTTTTAAAGACAAAACAATAAAATAACCTAAACGACGCCGCAGATCAAATTCGATTGTATCAATTGAACTTTCGAACTTTTTTTTCCCTAAAACAGTACATCTGATCTAATACAAAGAAACAGCATAATTGGCCGATGGATCCAAAAAAGAAAAAGGTAACGTATTCCAACATTGCACACAAATGTCCGTTAGATTCTACTGCCTTCTTCTCCAAAAAAACATTCCACGCTAGAAATACAAAAAAAAAAAAACATTAATTTCTTACCTTGTTTCTCCTTCAACCATACGTTATAGCCTAATCTTATTCTCGCCTCCATTTTGAACCTAGTTTTTAGGTTTCCTCCTTCAACCTGGTAACCTTCTTCTTCGTCTTTTTCTTCTTTTTTCTTTTTTGTCTTGTTTCTTTTTTTCTGGCGTTATATCTTTTTTTCAGTTATTTTCGACATAACAATCTTCGGCAACAACAATAAATACGAACCTAATATTAAATTATGCTGATTTGTGAATGGTTCTACACAAAGTAATGTTTAAAGTTTTTTAGCGAAATCAATCAAACAGTATTTTTTCCCCAAAAATGTTGTTTCCTTTTGAAGGATAGCAATTGGGCAGACATCTTCAAGACGAAATTTCAAGAGAAGATAACTCGAACAGACGAAGATTTTCAAAGTAAACTTGGAATATTAAATATTTTATTGCAAATTCTAAAAACAAAACGTTAACATTTATTCCTGTTGACAGAAGAGCAAACACAAAAGTCTTGTACCAGCAAGGGAGAAACAAGTAATACAAAACAAAAGTTCATTCAGTTTATTCACATTTAAAACTTTAAAGCCATAGAACAAGGAATGCAGTAAGAGAAAAGAACGCGTAATGGATTTAGTTGCTTCACTTTCATTGGTTTGTATAAACACAATGATTTTCGTGGAACAAAAGGACACAGTGGTATGTGTGATGTTTTACGAAACTGTGCTTTTTACGTGTTACTTTATTTATTTGGTGAACATATAATCAAATTGACACTTATATGCATAAGCATAATGTGTCTTAAATAAGTTTCTAGACATTTTTTGTACAGTCATATAAAATTATCGTAGACTCTTAAAAATTCAGTATGTTATTGCTATACATCTTATGAGATGACTGGCAAATTTTTGTGATTTCAGGTTCACATGAACAACTACAGCAGAAATTGGAATACATTCTACTAAAGCCTGATTATCACAGCTGATGAATTTCAAAAATACAATTTGGATGTGAGGACACGTTAGAAGCACGATATGCAATAAAATTGTGTTTTAATCTTGGAAAAAATGCCACAGAAACGCATGGAATGCTTAAGACTGCTTTTGATGAAGCGAGCATCAGTTTTTGAGTGGCATAAGTGATTCAAGAAATGATGAGTAGTGTGGGAGGAGTAAGGAAGTCCAGAGTTGATTGGCCAAATAAAGAATTTCATAGATAAGGATAGTTGTGTGTCTCTAGAGCTAATAAGTGCACACTTTGATGTCAGCGTGGGAACTGTACACACAATTATTTGCAAGGAACTGAAGATGCGGAAGATTTGTGCGAATGCATCAGTTCACATCCTTGTCACAGATTATTTGACCAAGATGGTTCTTCACCCTCCCTATAGTCCAGACCTTACTCCTTGTGACTTTTGGTTATTCCCTAAGCTCAAGGAAAACCTTAGACTCTGTTGTTATGAGACAATTGAGGAGATGAAACCGGTTGTAACAAGGGTCATTAGCACACTCACGCAAGAAGACTTCTATGAGGCTTTCCAGAAGTTGTTGGAACGGTACAACAGGTGCATTGCAGTCGGAGGAAATTACTTTGATAGGGACTAGAGTTTCATGTGCGTAATATCAATAAAAGTTCACACATGGAAAAGTCTGGAAACTTATTGAAGGTACCTCATAGTTGATAAATAAAATTTACGCTTGAATTATAATTATATAAAAGATTACCCACTGACGAAATAACAACTATTCAGAATGGAGGGAATGAAGTTGCTCGTCTGAAAATGATGGATCATCCCAGTCTGCTTATAAACCACATTTGCAGGGTTCTAACCCAGTCTTCTAGTTGAGTTCAACTGGTTATATAGTTGAAAACTAATTACTTAATTCAAAGGTGATATACTTTTGCATAACTCATTTTGGTAGAGTAACCAAGCTTTTACTTAATCTTTTAGTGAGTGGGGGGGGGGGGTATTAGACAGAATGCTGCTCAGTTACTTGTTACAAAATATTTAAACTTCCATTGCGAATAAAAAAAACTTAGTCTCCTCTGTTTATTCATTCGATTCGATTCGATATTAGGAAACGTTTATGTTCTCTTTTACATTCCTACATTCTGACGGAATGAATATACACTGTAGGGGCGTGTCTTAATCATTCATTTTATAGAGTAACCATTTTTTGTATAAACTTCTCGAAACTTGGGCCACAGTAAATTAATGTGTGGCTTATCGCACATGTCTGACACTTCAAAAGACTATTTTTATCTTATTTAAAATAAGTTTTAAAAATGAACATAGTTATTTACGTGTTACATATACCTTTTTATAAAAATCGACCTAAACAAGGCATGAAGCCACTTGATGTAAGGAGTTAAAAAAATACTATTTCAAGGCCAAGAAAGATAAGTGTTAAATGGAATATATTATGATCCAGAAAACAGCAATTCTTCCCTCTTTGTCAGAAGCATCGCCCATGGAATGTGAGGACTAAAGGACAAAATAAGGGAAGCAAGAGTTACGTGGCTGCCAAGAACAGAAGCCGTAAAGAATCATTGGGTATTTCGCTCGTGTTCTTTTAAACCCAAGCTCAAAGTTTCGCAGTTGTCTGCCCCTTTTGATCATTTTTTTTCTTTTGGTGTTGTGAAAAAATAAATGGCTGATTTACTTAGGTAAATAAGTATTAAAACTTTTTTTAAAAAAACTTTAAAAAAACAAACTAAACTCTTTGTTGTTAATTGACGGGGATCAAAATGTTACCTTTTTATCAGGTTAATGCAAAAGTTTTGCCGGTTTGTACAAGGGAAATTTTAAACGATTATAATTTATTTTATGCATATTGTTATTACTGAAACATATCACCATGATTAATTTTTAACTTTTTTATTTCAGATTATTAAAATAACATTCATAGTTTTTTGCAATATTTTCACCCACGTTGAGCCAAAAATGACCTTCTTTAGTCAATAGAAAGGGAGTCATCTTCCACCATAATAATGCTCGTCCTCACACAGCACTACTGACCAAAAATCTCTTAGGAAATTTTGGCTGGAAAATCCTGGCTCATCCTGCATATTCTCCTGACCTAGTTCCCTCAGATTATCACTTATTTCAAGGATTACAGAACCAATTAGATGGCATCAGATTAAAATCATAATAGGAGATTAAACATAAGTTAGATTTATATTTCACAATAAACCTAAATAATTTTACAAGTGAGCCATTTATAATCTCGTTGACAAATGAAATCAAATTATAGAAAACAGAGGCCGTTAATTACTATGTATAAAGATTTTTGAAAAGCACCCAACTTTTCATGACAATGGTGAAATTTTAATTCGGTAAAAACTTTTGCACCGACTTGATAATTAAAGTTACTTTTTTTATGACGAGACAAGTTTCGTGAAAAAGGAAGCGAAGAGGAAGGGGAAGGAAGAGGGTGGAGATTGGTCCTAAAATTCCATCGTTCTTCAAGTTCACGTTTAATTTCTTTACTTGTTTCGTCTATTAAGTAAACGGCATAATCACGTTGACACACCGGTTCTCATTAGATTACCGAAGTTAAGCAACGTTGAGTCTGGCCAGTACCATATGGGTGACCAATTTAGGAATGCCAAGCGCTGTCGACACCTCCCTGCAAGAATTGCAAAATCCTAACGTCGCCAGCTCCCTTAACCGAGATATACATGCGCCTGAGGACCGCTTGTGAATTTCATACTCCCATGGAACTTCCTCCTTTGGAGGAAGCCGGTTAAACCAGCATAGGGTTAGTGTCGTTTCCATTTTAAGTAAAGGATGCTTTCTTTCTGTCCAACACCCCACCTGTCCTATCCAGCTCTTTAACTACATTAACTAAGTAGAATCTTTTCTTTCGTTGGTGAGTTTTTATACACAGTTATTCCCCCCACCCACACCCACACAATGTGATTAGGCAAAAGAATGTAAAGATTACTACTGCTCAAATGTGCATTTGTAGTAAGGAGTTTGCTTAAATCGGTGAAAACTCCTTTGAATCTGATCATCCCATGCACACCTCCTCCCCACCACCACATGCACACAAAATAAAATCACCCTAAACTCGCTTGTTTCATTAAAAATAAAAATAATAATTTTTTTTCTTACCCCCAACACAGTAAAGTCGATAATGTTGAAAGGAACAGCATTATAACGCAGTGCATTCCAAAACGAGAAAGGTAACGTATTTCAATCTCTGCACCCAGAAATGGTCCTTAAATGAATCTGTGTGTTTGCCAAAATATGCCTAGAAAAACAAAAGTATTTTAAATCATTGCCTTAATGCCGGTCATTTTCTTTGTTAAAATTCTCGAATAGTGTTTGAAACAATAAGCAATAAAAAAAAAGGTGCAGAATAGTTAACACTCGAGAACTTAAAAACCAAATAAAACAACATTTTTCTATTCTAATTCTACTGAAATCGTTTGGTTGTTTTTAATGTTTGAAAATGATTTGTAAAATGTTTTTATCATTGACAAAAACGTACAGATTAGTTCCATCCGCTAAAACTAGGTTTGCTCCTCCATATTTTTTTTTTTTTAGGTCAGAGGTAAAACTAGCTTTTTTTTTTAGGTCAGAGGTAAAACTAGCTTCTTTTTTTTTTTAGGTCGGAGGTAAAACTAGCTTTTTTTTTAGGGCGGAGGTAAAACTAGCTTTTTTTTTTTTTTTAGGTCGGAGGTAAAACTAGCCTTTTTTTTTTTTTAGGTCAGCTTAGGTATTTCTTCAGAATTTTTTTCATTAGGCCAGTTGCTCCTATCACAACTAGTAAGGAACCATGTCGTTTTAAAATCATTTTTTAGATCCTGATATTTTGTTATGTTTTCCTGTTCAGTTCTATTAAGGCCATAGTTATTTGGGACGCTAACATCAATAATGAGTGCACTTCTTTCAGGCTTGTTTCATATTACAATGTCTGGTTTGATGACGTCTTTTATGCATCTGCTCGCCTGTATATCAAGAACACTGTCACTTTTCCGTTTGATGTTATCGGTGATGCCTCATGTTTCCAGATTCTTGACAATCAGTCAAGTTGCATCTTTCTACAGATCTTCCAACAGAGGTATTTACATACTTTGTTGTGGCGGACAGTGTAAAGACCATCTGCCAATAAGGTTTTGTCACCCAAACATTAGGTGGCTTGGGCTCTCAATTGCTGAGTGGCAAAACCTGCACTGGCCATTTGTTTGTAGACCAGCCATTTTTATTCATCCATATGTGAGTAATCCCTGATCTTGACTGGCTACAATGAATCTTTCTTCATCAAATGGAAGTCTCCCACTCTTGAGCCATTGGAGTAAAACATGCCTGTCTATATATTTCTGGTTAAGAATGATTCATGTATATAGAGAGAGATTTCAATGGGAAATTTCCAACAACATTAATCCACAAACTTCAGATTTATGATAGATATTTCGGTTCATTTTCTTTTAATTCACTTAATTATTCTTAGCTGTTATTCCTTATAGTTCATACCCCTGATATTCGACAACCTGTGTATGTGTGTACGGCAGCAAATTTTATTCTAATGCGTTTTATATAAATTGTGTGTCATTTTGTTCTTTATGAATTCCGGTGCGTTAACTATTCTGTACTTTTACCAAATTCTCCATAAAGTTCTTTTTTTACCTCTCAAACATTGACTTAGTTAAGAAGTTAAGCGCATTCATTTTACTTTTCACGATCGAAATATGTTAGAGTACAGCTTTTTGTGGTCTCTTGGTTTTACCGGATTCTAGGACAAGAATTCTTCTGGTCTGGTGGAGTGTCCAGATTAGTGCTATTACTTGAGATGCAACATCACTTGGAAAAGGTGTGCTATTTGCCATATAAGACAGTGTGTAGTCGTGCTAAGGGGATCTTATTTGGGCTTCAAATACTATTTTAAATATTTGTTCAGGTTTAATATTTGTAGGGTTTAGTATCCTCATACCAGGTTGTCCTGAGAAACACTTGTACAGATACCGAAGACACTCGAGGATGGTGTCTATTAGGTAATTCAACCTCTCCTCTTTTTCAATTTTCTTATCATCTTGTTTTTGCTGGGGATGGAACATTCTACCGGATGCCAGACGTTTACCTGCTATTTAAGACACTCTATCTGAGAGATCTTTTTAAGATTCTAACCGCTCCTTTAAGTGCTTTAATTTCTTGTATCACTCTTGCACTTGGTTCACCGGGTATATTTGCTTGGTAGTTTTTTAAATTCTTTCTCATGAATCCAATTGCTCGTATAATTACTGGAATGATGGAAATCTTCCTAAGATTCCAATTTCTTTTCATATCGCACATAAAAACTTTAGTATTTCGTTTTTTCTTTCCCCTCTCAATTCTGTTTAACCCACCATCATTAGGGATACTGACTTCCACTATGGTTGCTTTTTTCTCCTTCTTGTCTCACGTCACTGCGTCAAGTTTAAAACCACCGGTTTCTATGTACGTAACTATAGGAACTGCATTATTATAGTATGGATGGTCACATTCAATGCTGCCAAGACTAAACTTGTTTCCTAACTACAAGAAACCATTCTCTACCACCAATAGCAATGGCCAAAGACTCTTTATCTGAAAGTATATCTTTTAAACTCCTCGGCCTAACGTTCACAGGAAACATGAGTTGGAACAATTACATTGAGAGCATTGCCAGGACCACTGCGAAAAACGTAGGTTCTCTCTACCGTGCTAGAAAGCTACTAATGCCCGAAAGTATCTTGTACCTCTATAAGGCCACCATTCGCCCATGTATGGAGTATTGTTGTCATATTTGGGCTGATGCATCTGCTACTAGTCTCTCACTTCTAGACAAGGTTCAAAAGAGAGTCGCCAACCTGATAGGTCTTGAACTGTCATGTAAGCTTCGGTCTCTGCCCCATCAACAAAATTTTGCATCCCTCTGCCTGTTCTACAAGTACTTTAATGGTAAATGCTCCGACGAACTGCAAGCACTTGTACCCCCTCGATGTAAATACCCCCAACAAGCAGCTAAATCCCACCCCTTCACAGTTGAGATCTCTAGATGTAAGAGAGTTTTCTACTCCAGTAATTTCTTCCCCAGAACCGCTAGACTTTGGAATTCCCTTCCAGGCTCCTGCTTCCCCAACTGTACTGACATGCAGAAGTTCAAGTGTAACGCGAACTGACATCTTGCTGCCCAACTCCCCACATAGTACCCTTGTAGCTTATGTCCCTGATAGTAGCCCCCTACATCAAAGTGGCAATGTGCCTTGTTTGAGGTGAAAATGTAATATATATATATATATATATATATATATATATGTATAAATAAAGTGTATGAAATTGAAATTCTCAACAGAAGTTCGCATTCAATGTGAACAGACATCTTGCTGCTCAACTCCCTACACAATATCTCTGTAAATTTTTACCCCAAAACATTAGTCCCTTACGTCAAATTGGTAGTATGTCTTGTTTGAGGTAAATTAACAATAAAAATATATATACGAAGTGCTTTTATAAGTCTACAGACTTTTTTTGTACAGGCATTTAAAATTGTCGTAGACTCTTAAAAATTCAGTAAGTTGTTGCTATACATCTTATGAGATGATTGACCAATTTTTACGATTTCAGGTTCAAATGAACAGCTACAGCAGGAATTGGAATACACCCTATTAAAGATGATTGTCACAACTGTTGAATTTCAAAAATGCAATCTAGACGTGAAGACACGAAAGAAGAACGATATACAATAAAATTCTGTTTTAAACCTGGCCACAGAAACGTATGGAATGCTTCAGACTGCTTTTGGACCATCTTCCATGAAGTTTTGGAGTGGTATAAGCGATTCAAAGAAGGCAAGGAGTCTGTGAGGGATGATGAGAGGAGTGAAGGAAGTAAGGAAGTCTGAACACCAGAGTTGTGTAAAGGATATCATGGATAAGGATTGTCGTGTGTCTATAGAGACAATAAATGCACAGTTTGATGTCAGTGTGGGAACTGTACACGCAATTATTTGCGAGGAATTGAAGATGGGGAAGATTTGCACAAAGTTTGTTCCAAGTGTGCTCAGAGAAAGAAAGAAAGACGTTGTCATGACAACAGATGCGCATCAAGACAGTTCCTTACCCTTCCTATCGTCCAGATCTTGCTCTCTCTGACTTTTGGTTATTCCTTAAGCTCAAGGAAATCCTTAGAGGCTGTCGTTATGAGACATTTGAGGAGATGAAAGAGGCTGTGATGAGGGACATTGACATGCTCACACAAGAGGACTTCCATGGGGCTTTCCAAAAGTTGTTGGAACTGTACAAGTGTATTGCAGCCGGAGGAGATTACTTCGAAGGGGACTAAAGTTTCATGTGTGCCCATATGAAAGAAGTCTGGAAACTCATTTAAAGCACCTCGTATTTCAAGTTATTTTCTTTTCATGTAATGCATTTTATTCAAATTAAATGTTTTTGTGCTTAAAAGAAATATATGTAGAATTTATATGCAGAGGCAGAGTCTGTGCCAGTTTGGTGAGAAGTTTGGTGTGATGTTTATAAACCTTTAAATACAAAACTGATTTATATGCCAAAATAAATAAAAAATAAAATTTAAAAAAATAAAAAACAAGCTAACTAGTGCTTAGAACTTTTCATATTTTTCAATTTCTGAATTTTTAGAAATTTGAAAATTATTTAAAATTACTTCAGTTCAAAGTGACAGCACGCCCTGAAATCGTACTTTTCCCTTTACTTTTTTTTCTAATCTTGTTAGAAAAACACGGGACTGCTCCACCCACTCCTGGCATTGAAATCACGCCCGAAAACCCCCGGCATTAAAGATTTCTCACCCTAAAGAGAAAGATATTATGTTTGTTGTTGATGTATTCTATGTTTAGTAAACGATGATGTTAATACTGTATTTTCAAGTTGAATCTTAATATTGGTCCCTTTTTTATTTTATCCCCGTTATTTCTATCCATCCCCACACACACACATTTCCTTTCCACGCTTTTATCATTTCCGTTTTTCTCTCTTTCTTTCTTTGTTTCTTTCTTTCTCACTATATCTTCCAATTTTTTTATTCTCTCTCATTCTCGTTTACAACCTCTGTATCCCTCATTCCCTTTTTTTATTCATTCTTTCTCTCTCCCTTTTTTTATTGCCACCGTTTTCTTTTTTTTTTTTTTTTTCGCTCTTTCACGCTTTTCCTCCCCTTCCTTTCTTTCCCACTCCCTCTCCCTCTCCCTCTTCCTCTTACTCCGCTCCTCTCTCTCTCCATTTCATTTTTACCCATTTTTATTCCTTCTTTCTTCCTCAGCGTCCTTCCTCTCTCTCTCTCTCTCTCTCTCTCTCTCTCTCTCTCTCTCTCTCTCTCTCTCTCCCAGCCTTTTTATTTTATACTTATAAGCAATATCATATTTTACAATGTATGTTTAAATCATTATTATCTCTCTTCATACATTGACTATATATTTTATTTATAAACGTGCTGATAAAATATTTATGTGTATGTAAAATTTATGACATCTTTTGTTTCTGAACAGGTTCAAAAACAACAGTTTCATAAAATATATCATGAAAAAACATAAAGAAAATATTGTAATGAATCATTGATTTAGACATTTAAAAATTAAACCATTGATTCATTGAATCAATGGTTTAATTTTTAAATGTCTAAATCAATTAGCATTCGGTCCTGGATATGACCTTAAACTATATCCGATGGTGAGGTCCCAGCTTGCAGGCCTTAGGGAGTGTGGAGCCATCCTTTAATTACCATTGCTCCCAGGTCCACTCTGACCGGGAGTGGTAGCACCTGTTATGGTCCCAACTATGGGTTAAATAGAATACGACTTAAAAAACAAATATACTATATTAAAAAATTGTTCTTCAAAATCACCAGATTCGACATTAAATAACCTAAAAAGGGTTGATATGCCGAAAAACAAAACAACTAACCAATCAATTAGCATTCGGGATGATAAAATGCACATTTAAGCATTTCTACAAGGGTCATTCAAAAGTAAATCCTCCTATTTTTTGTAACTCAAAAGTTGAAGAACTACGAAGACCGGAGTAGTACCATTAAAATGAGCGATATTTTGTGCTCCAAAATGTATTTTTCTACATAGTCAATCCACTGCTGCCAGGAATTCAATGATACAGGTCTGCTTCTGATGCACGTCCATGGCCGGGGTTGCTTTCTTAGCGTCTAACACCGTCAACATCTGCAACGAAGAAACAATACTTTCAGATCATGAATGCATAAGTTCAGTCATCATAACAATGCAATTTATAATCACCTCTGATTCGTTCGGATGGAATAAAAAGTAGGAGGCATTACTTTTGGAACGCCTCTCATACTTTATTTTCTTACCTTGTTTTTGCTTGGGATGGAGCATTCTACTGGATGCTAGACATTCACCCACTATTTCAGACACCCGAACCAAGAGATCTTTTAAAGAATTGTAATCATCCCTTTAAGTGGAATTGTATTTCGTTTGCACTTGGTTCACTGGATATATATAGGTTTTGAAATATTTTAACATGAATTCGGTTGCTCTTATAATTAATTGAATGATGGCAATCTTCCTATGATTCCAGTTTCTTTTCATATCGTACATAAAACCTTGATATTTCGTTATCTTTTCCATCTCAGCTCTGATTTCAACAGGGGTTGTCGGCCATCTTGTCCCATATCATCAAGTCATATTTAACATCTCCGTTTTGCGCTTTCTGAGATTAATTTCGATTCTTCTATTGATATTAATGATCTACATGTGTATAGTTATTTGTGCCTTGTCCGTTTGGACTCTTCCACGCATTTGCATCGTCTTGCTATTTTTCATTCATAATTGGACGCGTCTCCAGTCTTGAATATCATGCTTGTCCTTTTGGGGTTGTCTTTGCTGCACTCCACTTCCAATTTGTTCTTTTTATACCGATTCCCTTCTGACAGTAACTGCTCTGGTATTGATGCTATATTCCCAGAATTGATAATGTATTGCAACATCATCAATCAAGCTTCATCTTTGTTTCTGTAATTTCAGTGCTCATTATTCTGTCTGGCTCCCCTGCTCTAATCACACAAATTTTGCTGGTGAAATTAGTTTCAATCTCTGTCTCATGACTTGTCCCAAATCGTCACTTTCTCTATACGCTTTCCTGATAATGACTTCCATCAAACATCCTTACTTAATCTTTTTCTTTCTTTTTTTACATAGGAGTCATCAAGGCCCGGAGGCCACTCGAGGATAAGGGTTATAGAGTGTACAGTAGTAAATGGGATAATATCGTAGTAATCATTAGTAGTGGAAATTTGGTAAATTGGATTATTTAAGAGGGTGGTTCATCAAGAATTTGTTTATGTTGGACTCGAAAACAACCAAGTTTTAGTCAGCTGGGAAGCATGCAAATGGGAGAGAGTTCCACAGGCGTGCACTTCTAAGAAAGAAGCTTTGTTCATGGATCTATGTTTTGATTTAGACACAGATAAAGTGGGGAAAATTATTGACAGTGGTTTCAGCCAGACGGGTGTTTTTCATGAAATATTGGTGAGAGGGGACCAGAGATTGGAGCTCAGATGAGCACTTGCCATGAAAAAAAAAAAAAAACGATAAAACAAAGACAGGCTCGCAACCTCTCTTTTGTGGAAAATAGGTTGCAGGAAAGAGAAAAGTGTACCCCCCACTAAGCTACAAAGTCTATTTTGAACTCTGTCAAGGCAGGATAAGCTGCTTCTAGCAACTACTGCCCAGATGTGGCAGCAGTACTCCATCCTTGGACTTTTTCTCACTTCTATTCCTAAATCTTGTTCTCTTTCCTGTTCTCCTCCATTTTCTTTTCTGATAATGCTGTTGTTGTTGTTGTTGTTGTTGTTGTTGTTGTTGTCGTCGTCGTTGTTGTTGTTGAGGAGGAGGAGGAGGAGGAGGAGGAGGAGAAGGAGGAGGAGGAGGAGGAGGAGGAGGAGGAGGAGGAGGAGGTTGATTTTTCTGTAAAGTTTTCTATTGATCGTCACTTTCACGAGAAGTTTAACAACCGGAGCGCTTATTGGGATTGCCTTTGCAGCTTCCTATGTGACGTTTCATGAAGTCATATCTTTGATATGTCTCGGAATGATGCTGCTAAGGAGGTTACTGACTGGCTTCTTATTGGAATTGATACCTTCATCCCTCATCTTAAATTTTAAACCTCATTTTCCTCCCCGGTTTTCATGTTTGTGCTTCTGCCATTACCCATTGTAATCATTTCTTTAATGTACCATCCTGATGGTTCTGAGGCTTGTAGACAATCCTGCAGAAGAGCTAGTAATACCTGCTAGAGAGCAATCTCTGTAGCTAAGTCTAGCTATTCTCAAAGAATTTCTGACCTTATCTCAAAAGTTCAGCTTTCGTGATTTTTTGGAGAATCTATAAAAGTGACAGTCTGCTATTCTTCCTCTTTTCAGGGCATTTCATTTTATTTTAAGATTAGGTTAATCTCTTTGCTCGACTTTTTTGCTGACAATTCTTCTCTTGATGATTCTACTACTCCTTGTCCGGATTTTCCTTTGAAAACTGATCAGTCTCTTGATTTTATAATCATTACTCCAAAGATGGTTGCTAGGGTTCTTGCTGGTGTTGACCAATCTAAGGCTTCTGGTCCTCACTCGATTATTGTTGTTGTCCTGAAACGTTGTGCTTCAAAACTTTCTTCTATCCTCTTCAAAGTATTCAATCTCTCTTTGTATCAGTCCTGTTTCTTTTCTTGTGAAAAAAAAAATCCTCTGTTGTTCCGAGCTTTAAAAATGAAAGTGATCAGTCTGATCCCATTAAGTATCACCACGATAGTCTTTCTTTCTTTTATTAGCAAAATTTTTGAAAACTTGGCCAATGGAAAGCTTCTTCATTTTCTGGAAAGTCTTTTTAGCGATGTTAAATATAGCTTTTATAAAATAAAATATGCATCAAGTGTGCTTAAAAGCCAAATCACAACGCAATATTAGGAATACTTGATGCGTATTTTATTTTATTCAAATTAAAACAACGTTTCTATATTGAACTCTCATCCTTGACGTTATTCTCGTGTTGCCTGTTCAAACATTTCATATAGCTTTTATAGTTTTCGTTCAACAGATGGTCTGTTGTAACTGAGCGCTTCTGTCGGTTTACGGATAATTTTGGAAAGGGTAGAAACATTTCAAAGGCATTTGACAGTGTGGAATTCTTGTTTTGATTATGATCTTAATGGTTCTTGATATTATTATGGCTTTTCTTTCTGATCAGAGCGTGCAATTAACTCTGAATGGTGTCTCGTCATTTTCTTTTCCTATCAGTGCTTGTACTCCTCAGGGCTCCATTCTAGAACCAACTGTTTTTTCTCTATGTAAATGACTTTCCAGGGAATATTATTTAGAAAATTAACATTTATGCTGATCATACGACAGTCTATTCTGGTATTGCTTCTTGCCCATCTTCCCTTGATCAGTTGAAATATGCAGTTGATCTAAAAGTTGATCTAGAACTTGATTTAGAAGTTGATTTTGAAGTTGATCTAAAAATTTATCTAGAAGTTGATCTAGAAATTGATCCAGAAATTGATCTAAAAGTTGATCTAGAAGTTCAGTAATGAATTTTTTGAAATGTTGCTTTTAAACTGAAATGTAGCAGATTATGATACACCGAGTTGTGTGGCAAGAATTCATGTAGAAAGTGTTGTTTGGCAGAGAAAACAAGGATTGAGGTGAGGGAAAAAGCCTTGAGTGTAGGTTGGGTGAAGAAAACGCAACCTTTATATACTGTTAGGTCGGGTGCTGATGATAAACGGTTTGATAAGATCTGATTGGTCGGCATTAATGATCATGTTCACAGAAAGAATGAAATTATGATGATTTCCAAGCTAGGTTGTTCAAAGATCAAATATTCGGTTTTGTTAGGAATGCCAAGCCATAAACGAGGTGGTGGGGGCACGATAAATCTACTAACCAATTTGAAAGACCCTTTTACAAGTTTGAAAGCTGAATTCAATATTGATGCGTTTGTTGGCTCCGAGGAAAATGTTTGTTTTGATGTCAAAACTAGTTCTGAATTGATGAATAATATAAAAAATTATTTTAACATGTTTATTTTTTAATTGCTTTCAATAAACGACCTTTTAAGTCTAAAGCAAAATATTAATAAGGTTTGGGGTATTCGTGACTGCTATAATTGCATAAAACTGGAGAGAAAAAAAACTGCAATATGCATTATACATTTATGATTGCATTCGATTGAAAACGTTATTTCTCCCCTGTTTTTGCTGTTGTTGTTAAGCAAGCCTCACTTTTTGCTCCAGAAGATTGTGCCTCAGGGTTGTCTGATCTGCGTGAAGTCCTCCTGATTTGTCACAGCTATTCCTTAACCTACATTTTCACTTCCTCTATCACTGTGACGAAGGGTTGGACTTTGGGGTTGGTTAAGGTCGATATTGTTTCTTTTTCATATTCATTTTATAAAATTCAATATTTTTTGTTTCACTAAATTGATTTATCAAACTATTTCATACTATTTGTATGAATTAATCAATTGTTCTCATCTTTCGTTTCTGAATTTTTGGAGATGAGGATTGATTATTCATATTATTTATCTGTGCTTAAATCTAAACGTAGATTACATGAACAAAACTTCTGTGGAACTCTCTTCTGTTTGCCTGCTTTCAAGCTGACTACAATTTGGTAGTCTTCAAGTCCAATGTAAACAAATTCTTGATGAACTGTTCCCCTTAAGTAATCCAATTTACCAAATTTCCACTACTAACGATTACTACAATATTATCCCATTGACTACTGTACACTCAATAACCCTTATCCTCGAGTGGCCTCCGGCCCTTCATAAGTGGTGACACCTATGTAAAAAAAAAAAAAAAAAATTGGATTCTTCCGACCATTTTTCTCATTTGGAGTGTTAGTTTCAATCAATGTAACCTCCGACCTTCTTCAGATGTATTTTGTTGAACTCTGGAATCTGCACAGAATTTCGAACAGAACCTTTTATTTAATCCACAGGGGTTAAGGGTTAGAGTAGCATGCTCTCATTCCGTCAGTCATGACTGGGTAGAAACTCTTAGCCTGCACTGAGGATTGAACCTTCAACTTCTACAAATGTAACTTTTTACAACTGAATTTTACCAAGTTCTTTTTTTTTTTTTTTTACATGGGGGTCACCACTTATCAAGGACCGAAGGCCACTCAGGGATAAGGGTTATTGTGTGTACAGTAATCAATACGATAGTGTTGTAGTAATCATTACTATTGGGGGTTTTGATAGAGTGTCTTACTTAAGGGGGCGGTTTGTCAGGAGTTTGTTTATGTTGGACTTGAAGACGTCCAAGTTGTAAGGCGGGAAACAGGCAAGTGGCAGAGAGTTCCACTGGCGTGCAGTTCTAAGAAAGAAGCTTTGCTCATGGAATCTACGTTTGGATTTAGGCACAGATAAAGAGTGGGGAAAATTATTGACAGTAGTTTCAGCCAGGCTAGACAGGTGTTTCTCGTGAAAGATTGGCGAGGGGGGGATGAGGGATTGAAGCTCAGACGAGCACCTGCCATGGAAATAGCGATAAAACAAGGATAGTCTCGCAACGTCTCTTCTGTGGGAGAGAGGTTGCAGGGAAGAGAAAAGGGCATCCCCCACTAAACCATGAAGCCTATTTTGTACTCTGTCAAGGCAGGATAGGCTGTTTTTAGCAGCTCCTACCCAGATGTGGCAGCAGTACTCCATCCTTGGACGTAGTTGGCTTTATCTACTTCAGTAGTAAAATGTTACACTTCAGGAGATTGAGGGTTCGATCTTCAGGGTGGATGACACTCAAAATAAACCTGAAGAAGGTTGATGGTTACATCAACCAAAACATTGAGAACAGTAGACCAAAGAATACAAAAAATATGAATATCCTCATCTTTTTATATTCGGCCGATGTAATCTTTGGCCTTCTTCAAGTGCATCTTTTCAAACTTGGGAACATTTCAGTTGAACTCAGGAACCTTGAAGTTTAAACTGAACCATTTATCTAATCTATTTAATAGCACAGCCGAGATGAGATCTGGTCCACGTGCTTTTGAAGTGTCTAGGTTTTTTATAATAGCATGTACCTGAGAAGGGGTGATTTTCAAATCGTCTAGTGTGGCGCCTGTTCACAGAGGAAAATCAGGGAGGGAGTGGTGTACCGAGTTCAGTGTGGAGTTTGAGGCAAACTGACTGGCAAGCAGATTAGCCTTGTCAGTTGCCGTGCAAGCAGCCTCATTATTGTTTGTTAGATAGGGAATAGTTGACTGTCTATTATTTACTACGCTGTTGTAGATTTTCCAAAAATCCCGAGTTCCTAATTTCTGTGCTTCGATGCGTTTTCTGGTGGTTTCAGAGTAATCTGTCTTAGCTGTCTCTATCACTCTCTTACAATTATTTCTAGCTTCTATAAACTTCTGTTTATTTGAACTGGACTTATGTCGGTTGAATCTGCAGAACGCATGCTGCCTTTGACAAATGGCAGGTGTACAAGCAGAAGTAAACCATTGAGGAGAGTGGGGCTTGCTATAGAATTTCCGTGCGGGAACATGTGCTTCAATAGCAGTTTTGAACCATTCAGTGGTCTCATTTGCACACTGTTCCACTGGAAGAGAAAAGATATTTTGCCATGGGGCATCTCTGATGAGTTCCCTAATCAGTAATACGAGTAATACCTCGTTGTTTTGAGTAGTGGGTCTTCAGTTTTAGGGCGAGAATTTAGGCTGATTTCTACCATTATCATAGCGTGATCAGCATTCCTGAGTGGGCTGTGGGCATTTGTTGTACAGTCATTGGGAACCGTTGTCAGTTGTCAGAAAGAGATCTAGAAGTGAGGCATGTTGATCTTGCTGGTCTGGGAAACGTGTCGGAAATGTAACCAACTGAGATAGGGAATGGGATATAGAGAAGCTATGTGTTGTGCTACTAGCTACGTCTGTGTGATTAGAGAATCCTAGCCAGTTACTGTGGTGGACATTGAAGTCACCAAATACATGTATTTGTGCGCTAGCATCGAGGGAAAGTGCTATATCTATGCTGTCTGAGACTTTGTTTATTAGGGTACAGTCTTGGTTTGAGGGAGAGCGGTAGAGAAAATACAAGTAGCTAATATTGTGTTGCATATTTAGTCTGAAGCAGATAAAGGCCTGGTCGTCTGATTCTAGTTTTATTTCTCTAGTCAGGGGGAGGTGTTACGAATATAGACTCCAAGCCCATGCATATGTCTGTCGAATCCTTACGGTAGAGCGGGAGATAACCAGGCATGTTAAAGTAGTTAGAGGGAATGGAGGAGTGAAGGTTAGTTTCACTTAATGCTAAGATATCCAGGGCGTTTACAAGGAGAAATGACTCAACATCATCTAAGTTAGTCTAATCCCGCGGATATTAGTAAATGCAAGCCTCAAGAGAGGAGGCAGGTTGGTTTTCTTTGAGTTTGGTCCTGGTTTAAATGTAACTTTTGCTTGAGCTGTCATTTTATTTTATTTAAAAGTTTCAGTTAGGGTGAGTGAGTGAGGGGGTGCTGGACAAGTAGTTGTGCAGAATACCAGACATGCAATACAAGTAGACCATCAGCTGTCCTCACCCACAGGATTGTGGCCTCAGGAAAGCCCACCGGGGATGAGTGCAGGGTCCCTTTCCATGGCACTACAAACATCCCGATATTTTACAACTGTTGATGGAGCAGCCGCTCTGAGCGCTACCAAAGAGTTAGGGTTCCTGTACTATCAGTTGGAAACAGTAGCCAGGAACTGTCAATTCGGTACCCTCAATTCATTAGGCAAAGCCAGCCCAGTCCAACTGCACCGACATATATGGCACTGAAGCACCCCACTGTGTCCAGTTTAGGGGGATGGGATGTGGCGGGAGCAGGAAAAAGCGGCGTTCATTGCCCTAGTCAGGAAACAAGGTCAACCACTGGGTGATTCAGACGAGTCCCTGTGATAGTACCTCTACGCCTGGCCAATAGGCAAAGAAGGAGTATGAAAGCCGGGCGATAGAAAGAGCCTATCTCCTCCTTAAGCAGTTTAGGTTTGCCAACCGGTGATTTGTTTGAGTCACCAACTCTAGGAAGGTTGTTGTCCAGGACTGAAGAGGCCTCCCTCCCCTAGGTTTAGCTTCAGAGTTTTCCTTCTCCTAGACGGATGACCTGGGAAGATCTACGGGTCCATCAGCTCCGAGGGGGTTCGCCCCGCGCCTGGGTCCTAATCCAGGTATTTCTGTGACCCCGCATGGGTAGTTAATATTTATTGGTTATTTAGGTTAATATCTCCTGAAAAAATCGAGCATTTAGGTTAACTTCTACAGAAAATTTTCACTCCTCAAACGTGGTTAAAAAAGGACATTACTATGCTTTCCATTTTCATTTTTTCATGCAGTGGAAGCAGCTAAATTTGCAACAGCATTGGATTGAGAGAGACGAGTTAATGTATGGTTAGATATAGTTTTGTAAGTTTAGGAATGTATGGTTAGATATGGTTTAGTAAGTTTAGGAATGTATGGTTAGATATGGTTTAGTAAGTTTAGGATTAGGATAAAGTGTTAAAGTATGATTTACTTGCTATTAGAAATTATGATTTGGTGCCCAAACTGAATATTTAATTTTTTTTTTTTTTTTTTTTTTTTTATTACATTTTCACCCCAAACAAGGCAAATTGACACTTTGGTGTAGGGGGCTACTATCAGGGGAAACAACTACTGGGGTACTATGTAGGGATTTGGGCAGCAAGGTGTCGGTTCACATTACACTTGAACTTCTGCACGTCAGTACTGTTGGGGAAGCAGGGACCTGGAATGGAATTCCAGAGTCTTGCGGTTCTGGGGAAGAAACTATTGGAGTAAAAAGATCTTTTACATCTAGGGATCTCTACAGTGTGGGGGTGGGATCTAGTAGCCTGTCGGGTTTGTCGAGGGTGCTCGCGTCGTGGGGGCACAAGTGATTGCAGTTCGTCAGAGCATTCACCACTAAAATACTTGTAGAAAAGGCAGAGGGATGCAACATTTCGTCGATGGGACAGAGGCTGAAGCTTAGATGCCAGTTCAGGGCCTATCAGGTTTGCGACTCTCCTTTGAACCTTGTCAAGGAGCGAGAGACTAGTAGCAGATGCACCAGCCCAGATGTGGCAGCAATACTCCATACATGGGCGAATGGTGGCCTTATAGAGGTACAGGATACTTTCGGGTGTTAGTAGTTTTCTAGCACGGTAGAGAGAGCCTACCTTTCTTGCAGCGGCCCTGGCAATGCCTTCAATGTAATTGTTCCAACTCATGTTTCCTGTGAACGTTAGGCCAAGGAGTTTGCAAGATGTACTCTCAGATAAAGAGTCGTTGGCCATTGCTATGGGTGGTAGAGAGGGTTTCTTGTAATTATTGAATGAAACTAGTTTAGTCTTGGCAGCATTGAACGCGACCAACCACTTTTGTCCCCATTCCACTACAGATTGGAGGTCTTCCTCTAGTGTTTCTGCCATTTCTTTAGAAATGTGTTCATTCGTCTTCCTGTCGTGTCTGCCATAGAGTGTAGTGTCATCAGCATATATACCCATCTCAGAGGCAATGTTGTCGGGGAGGTCATTTATGAATATCAGGAACAATAGAGGTCCAAGGATAGAACCCTGGGGCACTCCCACATTTATATCATATTGTTTAGATGTGCGACCGTCGAGGACTACCTGGATTTTTCTCTTATCTAAGAAGGATTTAATTATGTTAAGTATTCTACCAGTGATACCGTATGATCTGATTTTACTGAGGAGACCCTCATGCCATACCCTGTCAAAAGCCTTAGATATATCTAGAGCTACCGCTCTGCCTTCCCCCGCTTTGTCCAGTGAATGGTATATACGTTCAGAGATCACAGTGAGGATGTCTGCTGTGGAACGGGCTTGTCTAAATCCATATTGTTTGTCAGTCAGTAGTTTAGCATCTGTAAGATGATGGACTAGAGCATGGTTAATTATGGTCTCAAATATTTTGGCAAAAAGTGGGAGGAGGCTAATGGGGCGATAATCTGATGGGTCAGTCCTTTCGCCAGAATTCTTGAATACTGGTACAACAGAAGCAGTTTTCCAACAGCCCGGAAAGCAAGCTTCATTAAGACATTTGTTGTAGAGTTTGGAGAGAACTGGAGCTACTTCGGCTGAGCACTTTTTTAATAGCACAGCTGGGATAAGATCGGGTCCACATGCTTTTGAGGTGTCAAGGTTTTTTATGATAGCATGCACCTGAGCAGGGGTGGTTTTCAGATCGTCTAGTGTGGCGTCTGTCCGCATAGGAAAGTCAGGTAGGGGGTGGTTGGAAGGGTCCAGTGTGGAGTTTGAGGCAAACCGACTGGCAAGCATGTTAGCCTTGTCGGTTGCTGAGGAGACAACCTCGTGATTGTTGGTTAGTGGGGGAATTGTTGATTGCCCATTATTTACTACACTGTTGTAGATTTTCCAGAAGTCTCGAGTTCCTAGTTTTTGTGCTTCGATGCGCTTTTTAGTGGTTTCCGTAAATTCTCTCTTAGCTGTCGCTATTTCTTTCTTAACGTTATTTCTAGCTTCTATATACTTCAGTCTGTTTGAACTGGACTTATGTCGGTTAAACCTACGGTATGCATGCTGCTTTTGAGTAATGGCAGTTGCACAAGTCGACGTAAACCATTGGGGAGAGTGGGGCTTACTATAAAATTTCCGCATGGGAACATGCGCTTCGATTGCAGTTTTGAACCAGTCAGTGGTCTCGTTTGCACATTGTTCAGCAGGGAGAGAGAAAATATTTTTCCATGGAGCATCTCTAATTAGTTCCCTGATGGCTTCCCAGTCAGCCTTATTATAATATCTCGTTGTTTTGAGCACTGGCTCTTCAGTTTTGGGTCTAGAGTTTAGGGCGATTTCAACCATTATCACTGCATGATCAGCGTTCCCGAGTGGGCTGTGGGCCTTCGTTATGCAGTCATCGGGAACTGTGGTCAAAAACAGATCTAGAAGTGATGCGTGTTGTTCTTCCTGGTCAGGGAAACGGGTTGGAAACGTAACAATTTGTGATAGGGAGTGAGATATAGCGAAGCTATGGGTTGTGCTGCCCGCTGCATCTGTGTGAGTAGAGAATCCAAGCCAGTTTTTGTGGTGAACATTAAAGTCACCAAACACATGTATTTGTGCGCTAGTGTCGAGGGACAGTGCCGTGTCTATGCTGTCAGATACTTTGTTTATTATGGAGCAGTCCTGAGTCGAGGGAGAGCGGTAGAGAAAATAATAGTAGCTAATACTGTGTTGCACGTTTAGTCTAAAGCACATAAAGGCTTGATCATCTGTTTCTAGGTTTGTTTCTCTAGTCAAGGGAAGGGTATTACGAATGTAAACTCCAAGTCCGTGCATATGTCTGTCAGAGTCCTTACGGCAGAGTGGGAGATATCCAGGCATGTTAAAGTGGTTAAAGGGAATGGAGGAGTGTAGGTTAGTCTCACTTAGTGCTAAGATATCCGGGGTATTTGTTAAGAGAAATGCTTCAACATCAGCTAAGTTAGTTCTAAGCCCACGGATATTTGTGAATGAGAGCCTCAAGGGAGGAGGCAAGTTGAATTTGTTTGTCCCTAATCCTGGTTTAAGCTTATTTTTAGATTGTACTGTCGTCATATTTTTTTTAAGAGTTTCGGTAAGGGGAACTGAAAGATAAGATATATGCTCAGTAGAGATACAAGAGAACATTTGATATGGAGTACAGTTATACCTGATAGATATAGGTTATTGCATATTCTGTAAGTATAGTTAAATATAGATGGATGGATAAGTAGTATTGTATACAAATGCATGGAATTTTAGACAATTTGAGTAAGTTGCCTTCAGACTTCAACGAAGGAGGATGACTTCGCCTTTCTCTTAATATCCGGAAGTTTGTATTTCAATGGAGTACCGGTTTAGTTTGTGTAATAATTATTGCAATACTATCACTTAACAAAGAGATATTAACGGTCGCTGTTCATTATAGATTACTTTAAGTCTATGTATAGGACTATGGCTAGTAAGTATTTACTTAGAAGCTTAGTTATGGTTTAGGAGTTATAATCAGGGGCATGCCTAGGAAATCTTTAGGTGTTAATGGTTATCGATTTATAAGTCTGTTAGGGTCAAGGGCGAAGAGCAAGGACCTCTCTAAGTTACGTGAAACGGATTAGGTTTAGTGGCAACTTGGGAAATAGAGCAGTTTGATTTGTTAGTGATCAGGAGAAAGAGAATTTAAGTAAAAAAGAAAAAGGTTTGTCATGCAAAACAGACAAGGCAGTCATCTTGGAGGTAAAGTATCTATAGGATGTACTTAGTATACAAACAGCAGTATTTTGCAGTTTTGAGAGGAATTATAGGTACAATAGTTTCGTGATTTATTGTACAAATCCGTAGTCTAGGTCAGGGATGAAGCACTTCTAATATTGTACCTATTTACTATGCCTCCCCACGGGACAGAGTTAGACACCAGGGTCGTTTTTTAACGTGGAGAAAAGGTACAAAAATAAAAATTGTCTCAGTCGTGAAGGATTTCTCCTCCACCGAAAGAGAACAAGAAATAGAAGTGCATCATCTGAAGAACAGATACCAGATACTACACTTTGATCTTGTCCCGAAGGCCAAGCACTTCTAATATTGTAACTGGGTTTATCTAATTTTAAAAGTACTTGAATAGAGTATTATTTTTCTTGAGATAATAATAAGAAAGAATATATCAGCTTTGTGGGTGTGTCTTGTGTAGTTTCTCACTTTCAGCTGGACACACACACACACACACACACACACAGCTCTCTTTTGTACAATGCATAATGACATAGCAAGGGAACATGGCAAAAACATTACGTGGGGAGATAATACTGATTAAACAATTCAAAAGTGCATGCACGAATAACATCTTTCTCTTAGAACCTCTCTCTCTCTCTTTCTCTCTCTCTCTCTCTCTCTCTATATATATATATAGATAGATAGATAGATAGATAGATAGATAGATAGATAGATGTGTGTGTTTTCCGTGATATAAGTGTTCTTTATATTTTCAATTAAAATATGTGTAAAATACGTTTATAAGCCTTATCTTCGAGTGGCCTCATGGCCTTGATAAGTGGTGATGCCTATGTAAAAAAAAAGAAGTCAAATTACAACGCAAAAAAAAAGTAACTCTGCAGACAACAACATTTATTAACTGTTTTTTTCTTCAATTCGACATATGGTGAGAAAAAAGAAAAAAATGTATAAAATTCTGAGGATGGTGTCTATCGCCGAAATATTAATTTAAAACAAATAAATATTTTCATAATATTGCGTTGTAATTTGGCTTATAAACGTATTTTATTTTAAAATTTAAACAACACTTATATCATGGAAAATACAACTGTGACTTTCATATCATGTGCTCCAAGCGCATTCTTCCGGCATTTGAAAATAGCACCGCAGGCGAACAACACACTGACTCTTTACTTATAAATGTATTTATACATTTAAAAAAAAAAAATATATATATATATATATCGACCTCTATCCTCTCTCCACCTCAATCCACCCTCTGCCCTCTCTCCTCTCCCCAATCAAGAATGATTTTCCATCCTATCAACGAGGACAGAACAGAGACTACACTTTGAAATATTTATTTGCACAAAATATAAAAAATTGAAATTTGAACAAATTAGACACAAGGCCAATCACAAGTGTGATGATAATGGGTATCATTGGTCATCCTTAGTCTCAACTACTTAAAAATTGTCTATCCTACTCTTAACTAGAAACAGCTCAGTTGCCACAATACCACATTCACTCCAGGGGCTGCCCAACTTAAGTTAAACTCAAATTTGAAAAAGTTTTATTGAATCATAAATATATCAACAGGTTTCATTTCACTGGCGAAGGGGTGGGGAATAAACAAAAAACAAAAAACAACAAAAATTGGTTTGAAAGGCCTTCCCAATTCTTTAAGGCAAGAATAGTATATTTTTGTTAAAGTTTCGCACCAAAGATCGATGGTACAGAATCTCTCTACATGTCGACAACGACTTGACCAATTTTGTTGTTACGCACCCCACACCATGTATGACTATTATATAAAAAAAAAAATATATGCATCCAAATTTTGCCTGAGGTAATGATGAAAGAGAGCATATAAGCTTTGTGGGTGTGTTTTGTGTAGTTTTTGACTATTGACTGTACAAACACATACAAACAATTCTCTTTAGAATAATATACAATGAAATACGTCCTAGCAACGAAAAATCGTTACATGAGGAGATATTCTGATTATTTGCTTTGTTTTGTTTTTGTAGTGTTCAGTTGGATAAAAAAGAGGTGAGCCAACATAATTCCGTCCAACAATCAAATTTTCATGCAATTGTGAAGAAAGCCACTCGACAAAAAGCCATCCAAAATACATTGAAGCGAAAAATTCATTTATTGAAGAAAGGTATGACAATTACGATTTTGTTTCTATCTATTATTATCGTTGT
>NC_136501.1:3329089-3384089 GCF_053919585.1 Euprymna scolopes
TTAACAAATCTGTTATCTACTCCTCCATATCAGACGACTTTCATGACAATACTAAACTCTAAAATCATCTTGCTACAACACATATACTTTACATTCAACACTTTTTTGTTTTGATTTTCAGAAAAAGCTCGCGAAGAAAATCAGCTTCTACATCAGAAACCGGACGTCCTTGCATCGATGCAGTCGGATATCGGTTCGCTCTTGAAAGAAATGGCTGCCGTCCGCATGGAACTCAAATCAACCATTGAGCTGCTCTGCACCCTGACGCATGTGCCAAAAGAAAGCATTCTCCGCCCATTGGCCAACAAAGATCATATTGCTTCTCTGACAACCGCAGCAAACATTGAAAGCCATCATCCTCCATTAGATTTAGTCAAAGACGGAGCGAATCTTGACACAGTGACCTCTGACATACTGACAGTTCAATCACCTTCGTTTAGAAAATGTGACATGTTGGCGCCGGTATCACCTAAGTTTTCAGTGCATGATTCGACACCCCCGTCACCTAAATTAATGATTAGCGCCAAGGACCTGGAGGATATTACCAGTGAAACTGGTGTCTCCGAGGTAACGCCTGAAGAAAATATAACTGATATGTTTACGAGCGATGATCACTCACTCGACAATATCGACCCAATGACTGATCTCATCTGTGAGATGGAAGAAGCTAAGTCATCTGATTTTAAAGAAAGCCCCGGTGTCAATAAGGGCCCACATATCAATGTCATTTTTGAGCCGGATGTAATAAAGATGAAGTCCCCTTCAAACTCTACGAAAGAGAACAGGAGTCAGTGTGATGACAGCGATGATGACCACGATGGTCAAGAACAGTGTGAGTCTGGCCCCTCTTCTGAGTCAAAACGCGAATCGAATTCTCCCTTCCCAGTTGGACTCACTGTGTTTCCATCGACTAAAGAAGAAACCGGGAAAACACAAATTGTCACGGAAACGACGCACGTGTAAAAAAAAGTATATATATATATATATATATATATATATATATATATATATATATATATATATATATATATATATATATATCAAATCAAAAATATGAAAAAGGAAAGAAAGTCCGCCACGGCGAAGTTGGGGTAGATTTGAGTTTTTTTCGTTTTTTGAAAAAAACTTTTTTAGTAGAGGTGACTTTTCTGTGACATTTCCTTCTCCCATGTGTGCAAACAAAAGTGCCTACTACGGTTAAGTTTATGAAAGATTAAGGAAAAGAAAAAAGATTGGTTATATTTTTCTCTACCTCTCCCTGATCTCTCTCGTTCTCTCCATCTCTCTCTCTCTCTCTCTCTCTCTCTATCTATCTATCTATCTCTCTATCTATCTATCTATCTCTCCTGTTCATCTTTACTTTCTCTTTATATTCACCTTCTTCTTCTCCCATATTTCTTTTGTTCCTTCACCCTTCTTTTTCCCTTTCCTAACTCCTCACTTTTCTCTTCTTATTCGTTCTCTCTCTTTTTACAACTCTTTTCCTTCTCATATATATATATATATATATATATATATATATATATATATATATATATATATATATATATATCCTACCCTATTCTTCTTTCGCTCTCACCTAACTTCTAAATAAAACATTCAAAATTTTCTGAATTTCTTAATTTAGAAATGTGGATGTTATTAATATATATATATATATATATATATATATATATATATATATATATATATATATATATATATATATATATATATATATATATGACCGTTTTTTTAATTTTTTTTAACATGGTATTTAAAGGTTGCAGCAGCATCCGCTGACGTAAAGCCTCGACACCTGTTGATCAAAACAACCAATTTATCTGAAAAGGAAATTTTTTATGAACCTGAAGTACACTTAACGAGAAAAAAAGTCTTTTTGGGCTTTTACAAGTGTCGTTTTAATCTTCATAAGATAAGTGTATATATATATATATATATATATATATATATATATATATATATATATATATATATATATATAATTTTTTTTCACCCACCCCCCTCTACCCAAAAATATAGTCCATTTTGTCTATTAAATAAAGAATATTTCATTATATTTTTCGTGTTTGTTGTATTCTTGAGGAAACAGTCTGGAATTTATTTTATTCATTGAATTTAATGAAACGCAACTAAAAAAAAGTCAATTCTTAAATCCCATTCAAACTACGCGTTTAGCAATGAAAATTGTTGAATACTCTGAGTGGGATGAACAGATAGGACAGAGACTACACATTGATCCTCACTCAAAAGTTTTGGCATTAATCATTTCTTTCAAAAACAAGAAAACAAGAATGGATTCATTCTTAAGACATGTCCATTTAATGATGAAAGTATATATGACAGACCAATGAAAATGCTATTTCAGATTTAAGTGTGACAGACCAATAGAAATGGTATTTTAAATTTTAGTGTGACAAACTAATAGAACTATTTGTGTGATAATAGAACACGTGCTACAACTCAATAAAATCCAAACGGTTATTTCACGTCTCATACTCGGCCAAAATAACATTGCTATAATGAGTGAGCCAGACTAAGTTTGTTTCCTTCAATAACTACAAGAAACCTTCTCTACCACCAATAGCAATGGCCAAGAACACATTGCCTGAAAGTACTTCTTTTAAACTCCTCGTCCTAAAGTTTACAGGGAATATGAACTGGAATAGATACATTGAGAGCATTGCCAAGGCTGCTGCAAGGAAGGTTGGCTCCCTCTACTGTGCTAGAAAACTACTTATGCCTGACAGTATCCTATACCTCTATAAGGCCACCATTCGCCCATGTATGGAGTACTGTTGTCACATCTGGGCTGGTGCATCTGCTGCTTGTCTCTCGCTCCTGGACAGGGTTCAAAAGAGAGTCGCCAACCTGATAGGTCCTGAACTGTCATCTAGGCTTCAGCCTCTGTCCCATCGACGAGATGTTGAATCCCTCTGCCTGTTCTACAAATACTTTAATGGTGAATGCTCTGACGAACTGCAAACTCTTGTACCTCCCCGACGTAACTACCCCCGACAAACCCGACAAGCTACTAAGTCTCATCCCTTTACAGTAGAGATCCCTAGATGCAAGAAAGCCTTTTACTCCAATAGTTTCTTCCCCAGAACTGCGGGTCTTTGGAACTCCCTTCCGGGATTCTGCTTTCCCAACTGCACTGATATGCAGAAGTTCAAGTTGAATGTTAACAAACATCTTTCTACTCATCTCCCTTCATAATGACCCTGCTAATTAAGTCCCTGATAATAGTCCCCTGCTTCAAAGTGGCACTGTGCCTTTTTGGGGTAAAAATTGAATAAAAAATAAAAATAAAAAATGAAAATTCATACAAAGGAGAAGAGACAGTTCTGCAATGAGAAAGGTCTTGATGTAGGGATAGAGATTTACTAAAAATTTGCAAGTAGCAAAACTCTGGAACTGCTAGATTAAAGTCATCCAAAGATGGCTGTTCCAAAGCCACTTGATGCAGGTTAACGTCCTCAAGTGTATAAATATGCTGGGAAGCAGCATTCTGTCAACCGGATATATATTGTCAACCGAGTGGAGAATTGAGAAATGACATCTAAATGCCAAACTTTCCAAAAGGAATATTTATCCACTAAGCATCGAGCATGAATATAAGCGGACGATGATTCGCATAAATGGCAAATTCTTTACCTTCCACTGCATCACAAAAATATTTAATAGCTAAGTAAATAGCTAAGAATACAGCATAATCACGTTAACACACTGGTTCCTGTCGGATCAGCAAAGTTAAGCAACATGCATGTAGGAGGACGTCGACACCTCCCTGCAAGAATTGTAAAAACCTAACATTGTCACCTTCCCTAATGGGAATTCACATGCGACTGGGAGTCACTTGTGAATTTCAATAGGGAAAAATATATTCGCACAGTGTGAGATGTACCGCCTTTGGTACTTTAAGAGTCTGAGAAGATGTTGTAGCTGATGAAGAGAATTTGGTGGATGCAATTCAGTTTTAACCTGTCCATGAAGAGGTGAAATACCCTTCAAATTTATAATAAAGTCCAGAAAAACAAGATTTGGCACAAAAGCTATATTTAATGATATCGTTACACTGCAAACGTTTGAAAAGAATACAGAGATATTTTAAGGATTTCTCCAATAAGGATGTCGCCTATATATATATATATATATAGTTTAAGTCACAAACTATTTCGTTGAAACGTTTTAGCTACATTATGTAAGCACAACGGCATTATTAAAAATTTGTTGATAAACCTTCTAAAGATCTAACTTTGAAAAAATTTACAACCGTGCAAAGATGAAGCAAAATCTTGAATATGAGGGCTAGGTTAGCGATCAGAGACATTTTATAGATACCATGTCAGGGTAAAGGACATTTAAGTCAACCCGCTACTTGAACTGGACGAGACTGGAGAGAAGTTTAAGAAGGGATATGAGACCAGTGAGCCTGGTTTATGGCAGCCTCATCATACAGTGATTTGGATATTAGCAGCTTCCTAGCGGACGCAGTGATTCTTGATCCTCAGACTACAGACGAAAGCATATATTTGCACATGAGGAGACTGTGGGGAGAATGCAAGCAGATGCTTACGAGAATTCTTGGTGACGGTTGAGAACAAAATCACACCCCTTCACTGCTGAGGTCCCTAAATGCCAGAAAGCTTTCTACTTTAATAGCTTGAACAGCTAGCCTTTAGAATTCCCTTTCTGCTACTTGTTTCCCTGACTGTACTGAGATGCAGAAGTTTAAATGTAATGTAAACCAGCATCTTGATTAATCTTTCCTAGACATGGTCCCAAATAATAGCCCCTTTACATCCAAATGGTGATGTGTCTTGTTAGGGGTGAACGTGAGTAAAAAAAAAAAATACCTAACTGGAGCATATGATTGAATTAATCATTCAACCAACAAGTAATACTGAGAAAAGAAATCGGTTATGTAGAATGCATGATTGCCGTGGAGGTTATGGGGAGGTAGTGCCATGCTCACTTCTCCCATTTCTTTAACCCTTTGGAACGGATGCGTAGGGTGTGATGCACCAGCACTCAATTACCAAAGCACCTGTGGTATCTGCAAAATTTGTGAAAGTCAATATATAATGCGCCATTCAAGCTGATTGACAATAGTGCCAATGCATAGGTGACTTGGTTCTAGATCATTACAATGCCTCTTTTACATGGCGATATGTGCAGGATTAAGGTCTGATTTAACGGCAACAGATGAAATTTCTGATATTGCATTGGCGTTCACCATTGGAAGGGTCTTCTCTGTATATTCAATGATTTTGTCTGCCAAAGTTACAAACTGTTTTCCATCATGTGAGCAAGTATCACGTCTACATTAGATGGTAATCGAACTGCAAATAACTCTCAATGAACCAGTATGGTGCATCCTTAGGAAGCTCTTATATAGGCAGCAGGAACTGGCTGGGCAGCCGATCCCCAAGTAGTTACCTCCTCAACATAAATACAACTGATTAACTCGACAAGCAGCAAAATCCCACCCCTTCACTGTAGAGATCCCTAGATGCTGGAAAGCCGTGTACTCAAATAGTTTCTTCCCTCAAATTACTAGAATTTGGAATTTCCTCTCGGGTCCCTGCTTCCCTTACTGTACTGACATGCAGAAGTTCAAGTGTAATATGAACAGACATCTTGCTGCTTAACTAATATTCCTGTTAAGCAAATATATGCCCCCACCCCCTACGCATATTTTGGCTAGCCTCAGAGGATTATATATTGTGAAAGAATTCCATACAATATGCAATAAAAAGTCAAATAAATTGTTTTTAATGGTTAAAATAATTTCCAACGCTATAGATAATAGCCTTTAAACTATTTTTTATTATTATCGCTCATGTTTAAATTCATGATTTGGGATATGACGTAAATCATAAATCTATGACGTCACAAGAAAGCTTTAATTATTTTGTTAAGATAACGTTTTAAGCTCTGAATTGAACAGCAACACGACCAAAATCTGATACAATTAATGAGAGTTGCAGAAAGGAATCGTTTCATGTTCAATTCCAAAAAAATGCTTCATCCAACAGAAGCAAATCTTTTTCTTCGGCATGATATACAATGAGCAGGGCATACATCCTGATCCAAAGAAAATTGTTGACATCCAGTAAATGCCACCCCCAAGGAAGAAGAAAGAGCTCCAAGAATTGCTTGGTCTAACCCAATGCCTCTCCTCATTTATGCCAAACCTGGCAGAAAAAGCAGCACCATTCTAGCAGCTATTACGAAAGAATGTGCCATTCGTGTGGGATGAGAACTACCAGAACAGCTTGGAAAGAATGAAAACTTGGATCCATGATGATGCAACACTTCAATATCATGATACAACTACACCTGTAAGTTGATGCCAGCCATAAGGGTTTAGTAGCATATGCCTCTCAGTCATTGACAGACATGGAAACCAGATATGTGAAAATTAAAAGGGAAATGTTAGCTGTATGCTTTGGGGACATACTTATATAGCAGAAGTTTACCTGTCGTTACAGATAACAAACCATTGAGAATGATTTTAATAAGAATGTCGCTTCTGCACATTCAAGACTTCAGAGAATGGTGCTTAAGCTTCAAGGATGCAATTTTTCCACAGAATACAAACTATAGCGGAATCGAACAACTACATAAGGGAAATTGATTACGTGGTGCAAGTAATGAAGAAAGTGACTTACACAAACGGTTGAGTCTCTCTCTTTTCTGTTGTTGGGTGATGGAATGAGGTAAAGAAAGAGAAAGAAAATATCTTTGCATAGGAGGACAGAAACAGGACGAGTTGGAAGCATGAGGTGATTTTTTTCTGAGTTTTTCAACAGCTGAGAGAGAAAGAGGGAGAGAAAGAGGGAGAGAGAGAGGGAAAGAGATGGGGAGAGAGGGAGGGAGAGAGAGGGGGGAGCAAACGGTGGAAATTACAGTTGAAGTTAGTCATGAAAAAGCAGGAGTTCTAACAAATATTTTTCTTCATTGACCCTTATTCTCGAGTGGCCTAAGATTCATTAGTACAAAAAAAAACCTGCTACCATACCTGAGGGAGCTTATGTTATATAATACTGTTATTATTAAACTTAAGTGTAATTGTCTTAAGAGAGATGAGACAGTCTTATGAGAGTTCATGTTGTAAGACATCAACATTAACATTGTTAGAGAAGAGATGTGGACATTAACACGTAGATATAAAGAGAGAGAGTGAGTGTACATATAAATAAACTTTGAGAGGTGATTCGCTATCTAGATAGACAGACCGATAATTGAGAGGTTTGCATTTATGCCGATGGATTGACAGGTTGGCATTTATGCTTTGACAGTTCGTATGAACGGGAGTGTTTGTATAACATAAATAGACACATATACTTTCTAACACATATATTTTTTAGATGATGAATTTCAAATAGTTTTTACACATAAATAGACAATACCTTTTTCATGTAATGATGGACACAGGAGACCACAGTTATAAAACATGTTGAACATTTATTCTTCCACTTGAGCCGGTTGGTGACTTTGCGTTCAGGAATTCAAAGGTTCACATTCTATTGTTTCAAAAGTGACCGTCTCGCTTCTAGACGATTGAAACCCATGTCTGGACCCAGACTATCGTCTGTCGTTCTCCAACTCCCTCTGAGTTTCTCACTAACTAACTAACTAACTAACTAACTAACTCTCACTTCCTATATTGAGAAATCCATGCATGTCCGGCCACGTGACCAAACTCACGTGCCATCAACATGCGCGACTTGCACGTTTCCGAACATTCTGATTTTTCAATAACCTAATTTTTTCTTTGTTGTTTTCACAAACGAATTCAACCTACATATCTAATTCATTTAACCCATATTTTATTATTCACATTCTTTTAACAACGAATAGTTTATTTATTATTTATTTCATCAGAATGCACAATTTACTGGACATTCCATTTAAACCTACTGTTCTTTAAAACTTATATCCAAGGTTCGATTTCTGCTTTCTCTCATTTTATTTTCATTTTAAGTAATCTCTCTATTTTTATACTTACATGAAAAGGGGACAGCCCTTATCATGTAACACTTGGACAAAACAAATTCTGGTTTCTCTTTAGCCAGCAACTGGATGAATATGCGGTAGCCATATGTTCCAGCACCTGCAACAAAATAAACAAAACATTTATGACATTGTAACATTTACAACAATACTTCATCTTTGAAGTTATTAGAAATTGCACATCTGGAATATATAAGCAAAAATTGTGATTTAAGTCTTGCTATCCTATTAATATATAGATTACTGAAGACTTATTTATTGAGATTGTCGGACTGACTTCCTCATCTTGGTTGTTATAGTCACAACGTTTCAGCCGTTTTGCCCTCCGGCCTTCATCCTAGTGACATATGGCCGAGTGGTCCTAGACGTTGTCTCAAAGTTTACAGTTACCCAAAGGTGCTGAGTTCAATCCTGAACGAAGGCAGTGAAAAGTAACATTCAAAACAGAGAATCAGCAACTATGTCCCAGAGCCTAGCTGGAGTCTGAACACGGTACCCCCGTAATAATAATAAAGGGTTGGGTTCGAGACTCCTAACAATCGGTTCCCCAGTTCGATACAAAACATCTGATGAAGGTCGGAGGGCAAAACGGCCGAAACGTTGTGACTATAACAATCAAGATGAGGAAGTCAGTCCGACAATCTCAATAAATGAAAACATCTCATCTTAAAAATACAGACAATTACTACTGAAGACTTATACCCAGCCATGAATGATAGAACAAGAACAATTTACCGACATGTTCAAAATAAAGCGTTCGTTTTTTTTTTTCATTCCCAAACCTGAGAGGATAATTACCTTACCAGATTCCTTGAGCCGTTTTCCAAATCCCAAAAGCAAAGCCATCGACCTTGGACCATGGTTAAACCATTTCCACTTTTTTTTTTCTCTGATGTATGCAGTACAAGAAGAGCAGAACTAGTGCTCAACCAACTCAGCAAGATGAGCATTCAAGGATGGTGCAACACTGACAAATCTATGTGAGCACTGAAGTTTTAGAGATGAGCTATCAATAGAAAATGATGTATTGCTGAAAGAACTCGTCATTATCTTAAGACTCCTCCAGAAGAAAACCTTTGAACAGTTACACACGGAGCATCTTAAGTGTGACAAAGCAATCCTGTAAGCCAGAAATGTTCATATCTGCTTATATTGCGTCAATGGCCATTTTATGGCACATCAACCCTTTTAAAGGGTTTATAAAAACGAAGAATGTACCTTTTATCTTGTCTCCCGCATCTCTTGACCATGTTGGTTCACCTGGAACAAAAGCTCTTTTCGTGCTTAACAACAGACAGAAGTTTCATTTTTTTGGACAATTGGAACTTTATTCAGTTTCATGCCACATCTCTGGTTCTGCATCATCCTTAGAAGGAGGGTGGGAATTCTGCTATCGATTTATCTGCCATAGATCACTATCTCTCGTTGCCTCTATGGGCGGTCTTTCATCTTTTTAGAATAACTGAGGACTTTGGACTGTCTAACAAACGCATGTGCATCCCCTATTTATTTTAAGGTGTAAATATGGGTCGGTAAACCCTCTGTTAATCGACTTGCACTCAAAATACACTCACTTACCTGCGGCGCTTGTTAATTGCTTGCTGACCTGGAGTCAACAAGTCTGATCTATGTCACCAGCAACTTTTTTTGATTCCTTTGACACAAGTAAGTTGGGTTCAAACCAGTACCGCATTAACCATGTTACTGACACACAAAAGACAGTCAGTATACTCCCACAAGAGATATAAATGACATATGTAAACTATACAGCATGCGTCAGGAGTTCCAAAACGTCTGCAGTCTGAAAGTCTACTACTGCATGAGGTGTCAACCAGACTATGGGACCATCTAGGGAAAATCTATTCTCATTGGATGCTGAAATCCATCCGTACGTTCACTGATGTAGCAAAACAAACTATCCTTTTGACTCCTCCTGCTGAATGCTCTCCCTGGTTCATAAAATCTTGGGTTTTAATATTTTTCCAGGGGTCTTGCAGCTGTGATGGAAGTTGACGTTTTTTTTTAAAGGTGCCAAAGCTTCCCATTGGATTGTAATCATTTTTCTTTTTTCAACTGAAAGCCTTGCATCGATCCGGTGCATATGAAACATTTTTTTATTCGGTCTCTGACCTTGGATGTGTCAACATCCGATTCGCAGCCAACTCTCATCAATCCCCACAAGCTCAAAAATTGTGGCTGCATCTAAATATTTGTGGAATATGGTATACAAATTTCAATATAATTTGATTTAGTATGATCTCAAACAGGTTATGGTATAACAATGAAAATTTTTTAAATAAAAACGATATTGTAATATTCTTTCATTTAGGTTTATCAAGAACCAAACCAATGATTGGAGCCAGCAACACTGTCTTCATTTAAGAAATCAATGAAAATGACTTGTTTGAAAGAGATTTCCTTTGAACAAATTAAATAAGAAAACTATAAAAACTATAAAAATCAAAAATTAAAATGCTAATATAAGGGATCAGAGTTGGAAGGAGGAGAAGGAAGAATACACAAGTTTAAAATTTATTGTTGGGCAACGTCGGGTAATCTTGCTAATAAATGATAAATGTAGTGTTTATTCAGCTGGTTGGATGTAATTATAGGTAAAAAAATATATTGCATTTTATATTATATGAATTAATCAGACTTGAGTTTTAGTCATACAACATTTCGGTCAATGTAGCCTCTGACCTTCTTCACGTGTATAAGTCGCCATGTTTGATATTGGAAAAGATTTGACTCTATACTTCCGTGGTTCCGTATAAAGGTTCTAATTAAAAGTAAAGAATAAAAATAATAATAATTACCAAGCAAAACACTAGAAGATATTATTTCTCAATTATTTATAATAAAAAGTGAGGCGGGGACCTAAAATTTAATTACACCCATTAACCAATCATCTGTTCTAAAAAACATAATTTGTAAAAATTGGAGACAACCAGTAAACCATAAATATTAAATCACGTATTATTCTTGTAAGTTCCAATTTTTAAAGTTTCATATAAATATCTTTTTAATATATTTATTATCTAGTAGCTGATAATAAGATTTTTAAAAAAAAAGTTGGGGGGGAGGTAAATTGATTAAAATTTAAATTTTCAATGTTCCTATTTACAATGCCTCCCCACGGGACAGAGTTAGACACCAGGGTCGTTTTTTAATGTGGAGAAAAGGAACAAAAATAAAAATTGTCTCGGTCGTGAAGGATTTCTCTTCCACTGACAGCGAACAAGAAATTGAAGTGTAGATCTGAAGAACAGATACTACACTTTGATTTTGACCCGAAAATGTTAACCCACGCTAAATCCAAACAATATTTAACGGGAGATAATTAATATAGAAATATCTAAAGGTTATCTCCCCTGAATGATTAAATTAATGGATAATTCTCTAAAAAAAACTTCTCATATATGAAATTATTGCCATTATTACTTTCTTTAAATTCTATTAAATTACAATTGCATACATATTGTGTCTGTTTTACAAATATTTCAATCGCAAGTGCTTTGACAAACTCAAAGAACTAGTACCCCCTCGATGACAATACCCTCAACAAACCTGACAAGCAGCAAAATCCCACCCTACACTATAAAAATCCCTAGATGTCATAAAGCCACCTACTCGAATAGCTTTTTCCCTCAGACTGCTGCATTTTAGAATTCCCTCCCTGCTTCCCTGACTGTACTGAACTGACATGCAGAAATTCAAGTGTAATGTAAACAGACATCTCGCTGCCAAACTCCCTAAATGGTATTCCTGCAAATCTGGTTCCAAATAGTAGTCCCCCACGACTAAGTGGCTGTGTGCCTTGTTTGGGGGTGAAATGACAAAAAATATATTATCTGTATTTGTAATTATAGGTAATCATATGGTGTAAAATTCTATATCCTTGCTCTAGAAATTGAACAGATTTCCCGGGATGTGTTCAGAGTCTTTTAGGTTCCTCCAAAGTGCTGGTAGACTCGGAGTTATGACCTTTATAAAGTAATGATCTGGCATCACTGTTTTAGTGGCTTCATATGAGTGAATCAGCTCACAGTTTTTTGAGAACAGCAGATCAAGTGTGTTGTTTCCTTTTGTGGGGACCATTATGAACTGCTTTGCGTTGTGTCTGCAATATTCAGCAATTCCTCTGTTTGCTGTTTCTCAGAATTTTTCCTCCTGATATTTTCATATACAGCCAAATTATCATGGAAAAGTTCAAGTCCCCTTTAATTATGATTTCTGGGGTACTCGCCAGATTGTGTAATAACGACCATATTTTTTGTTGTGATGTCCATGAAGGCTTCTTCTGTACTGTTAGGGGGTCTATAGACAACAGTTATCAGGAGATCAGTTTTCCTTACTACCAATAATTTAAAATTATTATTACTTTTAAATTATACTAAATTGCAGTTAATGTATATCATCTATTATTTATGGTGATGAGAACATTAGTCCAATGAATCCAAATAATACGAGTAATCATTCCTCATCTAAAAAGTTCAGATTTTGGTTTTTGTTGAATTATTGCATTTTTTTTTTTTTTTCATCTTCAACAAAGCATAATGCCACTTTGAACGTAAGGGGCGACTATCTGGAATCATGTTTGATGGAACTGTGGGGAGTTGGGCAGCAAAATGTCTGTTCATATTAAATTACAAACTGTGTTAAATCAGTTTATCCCTGATTAGAAGTTGGTCTAAAACAATCTTAAAAATCTAGTTGAAACAAACCTCTGTTGACTATGTAAGGAGATGGTCGAGGTTCCTGTTCACATTGAAAATTTTGCCTGTCAGTACAGTTAGGGAAGCAGGAAGCAGGAGGGGAATTCCAAAGTCTAGCAATCCGAGGAAAGAAACTATTAGAATAGAAGTCTTTCTGGCATCTAGTCACATTCTTGTTTTACAAGTATTTTGTATGTTCTGATGCACTTGTACCTCATCGACATAGATATCCTTTAACAAACACGTTTAGCAACAAAATCCCACCCCTTCACTATAGAGAACCTCAGATGTTGGAAAGCCTTCTACTTTAATAGCTTTTTCCTTTATACTGCTAAAATTTGGAATTCCTTCCCTGCTTCCTGCTTCTCTGTCTATGCTGACATGCAGAAGTTCAAATGTAATGTAAACAAGCATCTCCTTACTCTGTCCCATCAGCGAAATGTTGCATCCCTCTGCCTGTTCTACAAGTATTTTAATGGTGAATGCTCCAACGAACTACAAGCACTTGTACCCCTTCGATGTAAATATCCCCGACAAACCCGAGAAGCAGCAAAGTCCCACCTTAGAGATCCCTAGATGTAAGAAAAGCCTTCTACACCAATAGTTTCTTCCACAGAATTGTTAGACTCTGGAACTTTCTTCTGGATTCCTGCTTTCCCAACTTTACTGACATGCAGGAGTTCAAGTGTAATGTGAACAGACACATTACTGCTCATCTCCCTTCATAATATCCCTGAAACTTATGTGCCTGATAGTAGCCCCCTACTTCAAAGTGGGAAACATATATATATATATATATATATATATATATATATATATATATATATATATATATATATATATATATATAACTTTATTTAACATTTAAGAGTTATAGAAGTATCACTTAATTCACATTTATAATGTTTTATTGCTGCATCTTACACGTGTTTCATGGCATGAATATGCCAAACAAATCTTCAGAGATTTACATTAATAAACATTGTAAATCACTAATGATTTGTTTGGTATATTCATGAGATTCAATGAAACATGTGTAAGAAATCATCGGGTAGAAAGTTATTTGTAGTTAAAAGTAATTGTTACAGAAAGTTGGGTAAAATCGCATTTTTCTTAGACTTTATAAAGTAGACGGTAGAAATCTACATGCAGGGGACATGACTCTGAAAAGAATATTTTAAATTACTTGTGTAATGGCTGCAATATTTGTTGTCTATAGCGATAGAGTTTGTTTTTTGTTTTTGTTTTTTAACTAAAAACACAACAACAGTTGTTCTACTCAATGAATTTTAATAATTTTTTGATATATTACTATTTCCGACATGACAATTAAGTAAATAATATTGTTATTGCTTAAAACGATATATTTAAAAATCGAGTTGTCGACTGTATCTTAACAAGCACCTTAATATATAAACTTAATTATTTTAGCTGGCGATATAATGAGAGATAACTTATGAGTAGAAAATATTAGAGTTGTCTCCCTTTGATCGATAAAATAGTTGTTATATTAGATATATGTTCGGCAGTAAAATCGTCGTCGTCGTCGTCGTCGTCGTCGTCATCGTCGTGGTTGTTGTCGTCGTGGTCGTCGTCGTGGTTGTTGTCGTCGTCGTCGTCAGTTTAACGTCGGTTTTACATGCTGACATGTGTTCCAAACTTATCTCTGGTCAGGCTTTCAAAGTTATTTCCTTAATTGAAACAGAGTTGGATACTTTTCTTGACGTCAACCTAGGATTTTCTTTTTTTTTTTTTTAACTCATAAAACAATGTTTAACAGTCAGATTAAAAAAACAGGGTTATCTCCCTTGCCTCTTAAATAATTATCCCCCTTTGTTCATGATGATAATGGTGTATTAGTTCCACTGAGTTATTTTTTTTTTTTCACTCATGTTCGTCCCAAACAAGACATATTGCCACTTGGTCATAAGGAGGTACTAACTTCTGCATATCAATACAGTCAAGGAAGCAAGTAATATGAAGGGAATTCCAAAGTCGAGGAATTCCGAGGGAAGAAATTATTAGAATAGAAGTCTTTCTGGTATTTAGGAACCTCAACAGTGAAAAGGTGTGATTTTGTTGTTAAGTGGGTTTGTCAGAGTATGTACGTCGAGGGAACACAAGTGCTATGAGTTCATCAGAGCACATCCTATTAAAGTACTTGTAAAACAGGAAACAGTAATGTGACATTGCGGTGATGGGACAGAGGTTGAAGTTTAGTTGACATTCCGAAATCCTATCCAAAATGGAGAGACTAGTGGTAGATGTATCAGCCCAGATGTGACAACAATAATCTATGCATGAGTGAACGGTGGCTTTGTAGAGGTACAAGGTACTCTAGGTGTGAGTAATTTTCTAGCACAATTAAGGGAACCCACTTTCTTTGCAGCAGCCTTCGCATCAATATATATATATATATTTTTTTTTTTTTTACATGGGGATCACCACTTATCAAGGCCTGGAAGCCACTCGGGGATAAGGGTTATTTTGTGTACAATAATCAACGGGATAATATCGTAGTAATAGTTGGTATTGGAGATTTGATGAAGTCTCTTACTTAAGGGGGCGATTAATCAGGAATTTGTTTATGTTGGACGTGAAGATGTCCAAGTTGTAGTCAGGTGGGGAAACAGGCAAACGGAAGAGAATTCCACAGGCGTGCACTTCTCAGAAAGAAGCTATGTTCATGAAATCTACATTTTGATTTAGGCACAGATAAATATATTCATAAGATAAAGAGTGGGGGAAATTACTGACAGTGGTTTTAGCTAGACGGGTGTTTATCATGAAAGATTGACGAGGGGGGGACCAGTGATTGGAGCTCAGACGAGCACTTGCCATGGAAATAACGATAAAGCAAAGACAGGCTCGCAACATCTCTTCTGTGGGAGAGAGGTTGCAGGGAAGAGAAGAGAGCATCCTCCACTAAGCCACAAAGTCTATTTTGTACTTTGTCAAGGCAGGATAGGCTGTTTTTTGAAGCTCCAGCCAAGATGTGGCAGCAGTACTCCATCTTTGGATTTACTTGGCTTTTATAGAGATAGAGAATTGCATCAGTAGTGAGATATCTTCTGGAGCGGTAGAAGGATCCCACCATTTTCCCAGCGGCCTGGGCAACAGACTTGATGTACCCAGGACCTTGTCAAAACATGAAGCCTCCCCAAGACGAGAGCCATCCATTTCAATTGATGCTAGATGAGGAACAGAGCGTTGATGATGTAAAGTTAGGAGCTTGGTTTTAGATGTATTAAAAGTAACCAGCCATCTCTTCCCCACTGAACCACATGCTTCAGATCAGAGGAGAGGGAATCAGAGAGAGCGTTGTCATTTACAGCCTTTGATGTGTTGCCATAGATGGTCGTGTCATCAGCACAGATGTCAACGAATGAATTAAGTATGTGTTTTGGGAGATCATTGATGTAGATTAGGAAGAGAGTTGGCCCCAGCATGGACCCCTGGGGGACTCCAGCATTAATACTGTGGGCCTCTGATTGCTGCCCATCAACCACTACTCTTATGAACCTATCAGAGAGAAATGATTTAATGATTGAGAAAACATTTCCAGTTATACCGTAGCTGGAAATCTTGTGAAGTAGACCCTTATGCCAAACCTTATCAAAGGCCTTTGATATGTCAAGAGCAATTGCCCTAGAAAGGAAGCCTTTGTCAGGAGATTCACTAATCCTATGGGATATAACTGTTAGCACATCAGCTGTAGATCTAGCAGAACGGAAACCATATTGCATGTCACTAAGGAGGTTATTTCTGCTGAGGTGGTTGACTACTTCTTTATTTAATATGGATTCCAGTAACTTACTCATGACACACAGGAGACTTATTGTTCTGTACTGAGAGGGAGATGACTTATCACCTGAGTTCTTAAATACAGGGCATACTGACGAGGTTTTCTCTTTAAGGCAATGCTTAAACAGTTTTGTAAGTATGGGGGCAAGTTCTGATTGAAGCTTTTTCAACACTATAATTGGAATGCCGTCAGGGCCAGTTGCGTTACTGGAATCAAGGTTCTTGATCAGTTTGGTGACCTCGTGTACAGATATTTGTATGTTGGGTAGTGTGTTGTCTGTTGTAGGAGGAAATATGAGGAGTTGATACCCTTTGTCGCAGAAGGTAGAGTTAGCTGCAAAGTTCTTGGCGAATAGTTTGGCCTTGTCTGATGCTGATGAGATGACTTCAGGTCCATTGATGATAGTTGGGATAGAACGCACGCATCTGTTCAGGATCCTATTTGCTATTTGCCAAAACTGGTGGGAACCAAACCGCTGCTCAGCTACTTTGGATTGGACGGACTGAGCATATAACTCTCTTGCATTTTTTATTACTCTTTTACAGTGGTTGCTGGCAGTCCTGAAAGCAGCTTTAGTCTCAGTACATCTATTACGTTGATAGCTATGGAAAAATTGATTTCTGTGCGCAATGGCAGCAGCACATTTTGGGTAGAACCATGGCTGACTGTTAGGTTTTTGTTGGAATTTTTTTGATGGTATGAATCGGTCTATGCCTACAATTAACCATTCGGTCAGGTCTGATACTATAGAGGATACATCCTTTTTAAACATGGAATGCAGAGGTAGATCAGATATGAATGTACAGAAGCTATCCCAGTCAGCCATAGAGTATCGATATACAGTACGGTGGAGAGGTACATCTGAAGACTTATTGTATTTCATTTTTATCTTAACTGATACAACTGTATGATCGGAGGATCCCAGGAGAGATAAAACGGAACAATAACATAGCTCAGGGGAAGTTGTGAGAAAAAGGTCTAGAAGGCTTGCATACTGACCAGTAGTATCGGGCACACGGGTGGGTTCGTGAACAATCTGAGTGAGGTCATAGGCAATGGCAAAATCATGACAAAACCTCCCCTCATCGTCTGTCTTATTTGAGTGGGTCAGCCATTCCACATTATATTTTTGTTCCAGTTCATATTGCCTGTGAATGTTAAGTCGAGGAGTTTGAAGAGAAAACTCTCAGGTAGGGTGTTATTAGTCACGAATATCGGTGGTTGGAGAGGCTTCTTATAAAAAAGGAAAAGCAGCTTAGTCTTACTAGCATTAAATGTTACCATCCATTTACAGTCTCATTCCACTACAGTGTGGTGGTCATTTTCTAACGAATTTGCCATTGCCTTAGATTTTTGTACATCCATTCTTCTCTCATGCCTACTATAGAGCGTTGCATCATCAGCAAATATATCCATCTCGGACACAGTGTTATTGGAGGTCATTTGTAGTAGTCACAGAGAACTATTTTCTCTGGTGAATCAATGCCCCACTCTGAGTTTTACGGCCACAGACAGACCACTCAGCTAACAGGGTGCATTGATTCATCTGTTCCCTAAAAGTCTTAAGGCAACATCTATCCTCTTTCGTCCCCTGTCCACCAGAGATCTTGCTGTAATATTGACAGTCTCGATTTGAGACAACTGCTATCCAGCCGGGGACGACATGGTACTGACTGACCTTTGACGACCTTAAAGGAACTTTCTTTGCCTTCTTTCCTTTTAGCAGCCTGACCTGCCAGTTTCTGTTACAAATAAAATACTCTTCATTTTTATTGTTTAAAAGGCAGTTTGTGTTTCTTTTGTGCCTTGTTTTTTGCTATACTTTATTAGGAAGGTAAAACAATTACGTCCTTCTCCTAAACTTATTCATTTGATTAACTTCCGCCTGAAACATATACGTCCTAACATTCCTGACATGTAACTAATTAATGAACGTTTTCACACAAGGAACAAAACAAAATTTACACCGATTACTGATGACCTTTCAATGCTATAATCTATTAGCAAGGTAAAACAATTACCTCTCCCTAAACATTTATGAATATCAGGATTATTAGAGTGTTGTTTAGCATAATATCTTCTGTTCCTGTTAATATGGACAGCCATCGCCAATAGGACTTTTTTTTTTGGCAAATGTCTGAGGAAGTATCTGTACACAGATGTTATTACAGAGATTTAGCTTTGTTCGACAGCTAGACTCTCTTTCGGTTCAAAATGTTGATATCCAGCAACAAGCAAGAGCCAGATAACCAGCAACAAATCAAACTGCAGACCAGCTTAAAGCGGGTACTGGTCTTTCGCTTTTTTTTTTTTTTTAAAAATCAGAGATTTGCTTCTCCTAGAGAGGGTGCCTTGACCATGGCTTTCTGGAGCCTTCTCCATCCCAGATAAAACAAATCCGACACATGCACCACGTAAAACAAAGCAGTCATGAATCTTGGTGTTCTTTTTTTTTTTTTAATTGAGAGAAGCGTTTAAAAACGGTGGAATTCCTTAATGATCATGACGAGAGTGATAATATTTACAATTAAAATGAATCCAAACAATGATTAAAAATATAAACAAATCTGACACATGCAACACGTAAAACAAAGCAGTCATGAATCTTGGTGTTTTTTTTAAACGCTTCTCTCACATACATACATACATACATACATACATACATACATTTAAACAGACAGGTGAGATTTATTGTTATACTAGCGAGGGATACCTGGCGTTGCCCGGGTGTTTTTCGGGGTATGTGAAAAAACCCGAAGCGTTGACGACGCGCAGTTAGAAAATGGTAAAGTGTTTTAAAAAAAACAGGTGCGCGTTTTTGATTGACGTGACGGCGATAGGTATTCAGCAGTTACGATTTTGTGCGGGACAGTTTGGAATAAATGGGTTTGTTTGTTTTTAAAAACCCGCTCCCTGTTTATTAGGAGGAGCGAAATGAAAGCTACAGTCTGATATGACGAAGTCGACATTGAACAAACTGGCTTTCGGCTCCCCCACCAAGCAAATTAGGCACAAGGCCGATTGTTAATGTGAGGAGTGAAGGGAGGGGGAAGGGAAAAAGGGGACCAGCTCCCGAGAGGTGGGAGATGGGAGCTGGTTAAAGGTCAGGCATGTGGGGTTGCCCCCACATCTGGTCTTTGCTAGTCATAGCTAGTCATAGCTTGCAGTATCTGTCGGAACAGATGCTACATTTTGATCTTGTCAACAATCAAGCGTACATACATACACACATATGTTTTCGCTTTTATATATATAGATGAGATTAATGTTCGTCTAGCAAACAATTAAGTCCATCTCGAGTTAAATCTGTTTTATTTTTTTCCATGTTAAGGGCCTTATTCAATAGTGAGGGGATATGGAGGGGTAATAAGAGTCAATATCAGACATAATGAATTTACTATTTTTTTGTCATTTTAAGACTTTCAAACCACACAATAGAATCTATTTGATATGTTTTTGATTTTATCACTGGTACATAATTCTGTCCAATATAGTTTTACTTATCGTTCCTATATCTGACACACATGGTGATATTAATCAGATGGAAAGGTTTGTATTAAAGTTTGATTTATGATCATTCAGTATAAATCTCGGGATTTTTTGGAGTATACATTTCTACATATTTTATCATGTTTAAGTTGGATCATATTTCCACAGCGGCAAAATTTATATCATCAAGATCTCTATCATTTGCGATTTTATAGTTTTTATATATCTTTTTCAATATCAGCTTATTGTAGGCTTCATAAGTCATACTATCATTGTTTAGAGTTTTATCAACTGGTATTATTATGCTGGGGTTCATCTTTACATTTTTTTAAATCTTATTAATCTTGTATAAGATAGCGTTCGTGCATTTCTTTTTCTTTTTAATTTTAATTTTAATCATCATGTTGAGAAGTTCCATTTCAAAGTTTTCCAATGCCGGTATAGGAGGTGGGTTGCTTACTATTTTTATTTTATCCACACACACACACACACACACACACACACACACACACACACACACACACACACACACACACACACACACACACACACATATTTACATATATATACATGTAGACATATATATATGCATAGAGTAAATAATATGCATGTGTAAGCAATACATGTATGTGAGCATTTAACAGCGTGGTATTGAGCATGTGTGTCCGTTTACCTTATTCTTGTTAATGCGTGTATAGATGTGCCTCAGTTAAAGCTGGTACGTGAGTCACTGAGTCCTTTCTCCTTGACACCCTAGCCCTAAATGGCACGGGATGGTTGATAGAGAATCTTTTCTTGAGGTCTTGCGTGCATCTCCGACTTGTAAAATCTGACGAAAATTGATTTCTTTCTTTCGCATGTACATGCTATTTTCTTAAGCTTGAAACGATTCTCATTTACTAGAAAATACTTTCAGTTCACACGTTCCTGTGAAAACTTCTTTGCATTTGGAAGTGAGGAAGAAAGCAAATTCCAATGAAGTGGAGAAAGAAAGAATGTAGCAGTTAGAATCATTTACTTTTTAGCGTTCGCAGGAATTACTTTGTGATTAAATCACTACAGATGTTCCTTAGATCAAGGAGAAAAAGAATTCAACAATTGAAGATCAATATTTTCTTTTGTCATAGCGTCGGTGGGAGAATATAGATCTCTTCACAATATTTATTCCTTGCATCTCGAGTTTAGTCTTTGCTTGAAAGATATTCATCTTGTCAAGGTTATCAGGTGAAAAACTGAATGTTACACTTCTGCAATGACCCATTGTTTACTGAATAAAGTATTTGTTAAAATTCAATTGTAAAGTTACACTCTTCTGGAGGTTGAAGGTTCAATCCTTAATGTGGGCAACACTCAAACTATAATTGTAACTCACAATTGTATTTTGAAGGTTCAATTCTCAGTGTAGGTCATACTTAAAATACAATTGTGAATTATGTAGGACTTCTGCCATGTCATGGCTGACAAAACGAGAGCAAGCTACCCCTGTGGGTTAAATAAAAAATTCCATTCAAGATTCCATGCAGATTCCTGAGTTTTACAAGATACACCTGAAATACTAGTGTGAATTACTTAGGAATTCTACCCAGTCATGTGTACAGCACAATCACGTTGACACACCGGTTCTCGACAAATCACCAAAGTTAAGCAATGTTGAACCTGGCCAGTACCAGATGCGTGACCATTGGGGAAGGTTAGGTGCTGTATGTACCTGCTGGGAAGGTTGGGCGTGGGGCTAGCACCCTCACCTTGTAAAAAGAACTCTTCGCTACAAAAGCATCTACAAAGTTGTAGATGGCCTATGCCTCTTTAGGGGCTCAAGGCTATGGATGGATGGATCTACCCAGTCATGGCTGACAGAACGAGAGCATGCTACCAACACAGATTAAATAAAGGGTTCAGTTCGAAATTCTGTGCTGATTCCTGAGATCGCTGAAAGATTCCTGAGTTCAACAAGATATACCTGAAGAAGCTCGAAACGTTGTGAAAATAACACTCTTCAAGATGAGAACAGTAGTCTAAAAGAGTTTAAATGATACTAAAAACTAAACATCAATTCATTTTGTGACATCAAAATATATGGGCACAGCATTAGCCTGGTGGTGATTTCTTGTTACAAGATATTCAAGTGACACTCCCTAAATACCAGATATGGGTTTTGTATTATCAATGGCTTTTGATGGCAATGAGTAAGGTCAGGATGATAGTTCAGGCATGCTTAAACACACCTTTTTTTTAAGGTGTAGATTTTGTAAGTAGATCTCAAAGGCACTGGTTTAAGGAGCGGCTGACATCTTAAATGCTTTTAGGGCAAAGAATGTTTTGTAAAAAAAAAAAAGTTTAGTATTTTGAGTAATTTGATATTTTGTTAAAAGAAGGGAAATAGGTATTTATTTCTTTAATGGAACATTTAATTGTGCTTGATGAAAAAATAATAACTAAAACTGTTACAATATATATATCTATATATATATATATATATATATAAAAGTGAAAATGTGTGTGTGTGTGTGTTAGTGTGTGTGTTAGTGTGTGTGTGTGTGTGTATGTGTGTGTGTGTGTGTGTGTGTGAGGACACTTCTCAACCTATATATCCAATCTACTGACATGCAAAATTCAAGTGTAACGTGAACCGACAGCTTGCTGCCCAACTCCCTACATAGCTGTAGCTTATGTCCCTGATAGTAGCCCCTCCCCCTACATCAAAATGGCAACGTGCCTTGTTTGGGGTGAAAATGTAATAAAAAAAAGAATCGACTATACAATAGTACTATCATTATATTTTCATTCCAATCGTCGTAAGAAGACATAAAAGTGGTGCAAAACTGCTTTGTTTGACAATCTTGCATATTTGCTAATGATGGTTTGATTCCAATATTTTTAGTGATTCTAGATTCTCGATTCCAATATGGCATCCTTGTTTTATTTATTTAATTTTTTTTATTACAATTTCACTCCAAACAAGACACAGTGCCCCTTTGATGTAGGAGAGGTACTATCAGATACATAAGTTGCAGAGGTGCTATGTAGAGAGTTGAGCAGCTAGATGTCTGTTCACATTACACTTGAACTTATGCATGTCAGTACAATTAGGAAAACAGGAACCCGGAAGGGAATTCCAAAGTCTAGTAGTTCTGGGAAAGAAACTATTAAAGTAAAAGGCTCTCTTACATTTAGGGATCTCTACTGTGTAGGGGTGGGATTTAGCTACTTGTCAGGTTTGTCGGGGGTATTTACATTGAGGGGGTACAAGGGCTTGTAGTTCGTCAGAACATTCACCATTAAAATACTTGCAAAACAGGAAAAGGGATGCGACATTTTATCAATGGGACAAAGGTTGAAGCTTAGATGACAGTTCAGAACCTATCAAGTGACAGACACTTTTTTTGAACCCTGCCCAGGAGTGAGAGACTTGTAGCAGGTGCACCAGGCCAAATGTGACAATAATGCCCCATACCTGGGCGAATGATGGCTTGTAAGGGTACAGGATACTTTCAGGCATAAGTAACTATCAAGCACGGTAAAGAGAGCTCACATTCTTTGCAGCAGCCCTGTCAACGCCCTCAATATATCTGCTCCAACTCATGTTTCCTATGAACGTTAATCCTAGTAGTTTGAACAAAGTACTTTCAGGTAATGTATCTTTAGCCATAGCTATTTGTGGTTAAGAAGGTTTCTTGTAATTATTGAAGGAAACAAGTTTAGTCTTGGCAGCATTGAATGTTACCATCCATTTTATTCCCCATTCCACTACAGATTGGAGGTCTTGCTCTAGTGTTTCTGCCATGTCCTTAAATATGTGTTCATTTGTTTTCCCCTTCGTGCCTGTTATAGAGAGTGATGTCATCAGCAAATATACCCATCTCAGAGACAATTTTATCAAGGTCATTTATGAATATTAGGAATAATAATGGTCCAAGGATAGATCCCTAAGGTACACCCGCATTTATATCATATTGTTTAGATGTACGACGTCGAGGACAACCTGGATTCTTCTTTTATTTAAGGAGGATTTGATTATGTTAAGTATTCATCCAGTGATACCGTGTGATCTGATTTTCCTGAGAAGATCATCATGCCATACCCTGTCAAAAGCCTTAGATAGGCTTGCCTAAATCAATATTGTTAGTCGGTCAGAAATTTAGCAGATGTAAGGTGATGGATTAGAGCTTGGTAAATTAAGGATTCAAATATTTTGGCAAAAAGCTAGTGGAGGCTAATGGGGCAATAATTTAACGGGTCAGTTCTTTCACCAGAATTCTTGTAAACTGGTACCAAAGAAGCAGTTTTCCAGCAGTCAGGAAAACAAGATTCATTAAGGCATTTGTTGTAAAGTTTGGAGAGAACTGGAGCAACCTATTTTAATGGCAAGTGCCCTGACGATCTCAAAGCACTAGTACCCCCTCAACAGCAATACCCTCGACAAGCAGCAAAATCCCACCCCTACACTGTAGAGATACTTAGATGTCATAAAGCCTTCTATTCAAATAGGTTTTTTCCTCGGATTGCAGTACTTTGAAATTCTCTTCTGGGCTCCTGCTTTTCTGACTGTACTGACATGCAGAAATTCAAGTGTAATGTGAACAGACATCTCGCTGCTCATCTCCATAAAAAGTATCCCTGAAAATCTAAGTGGCTCTGTACCCAGTTTGGGGTAAAATGACAAATAAAAAAATATTAAATAAAAAATTAAATAAAAATTAAATAAAAAATTACCGATTCTGATTCTTTTAAAGCCTCTAAATATTTAGTTATGGAGATTTTTTTCTTTGAGGGAGATTACCATAAAACGTGTGATATGTGCAAATATGCAAATGTCAAAAATATACTACAGTGTAGGGGTGAGATTTTGCTGCTTGTCGTGTTAGCCAAGGGCATTTACATCAAGGAGCAAAAGTGCTATAAGTTTGTCAGAGCACATTCCGTTAAAATACTTGTAAAAAAGCACAGGGATGAAATATTGCAGTGATGGGACAGGGGTTGTAATTTGGTTGGTAGTGGGGGACCGATTAGGTTGGTGATGCTTTTTTTTTTACCCTGTCTAAGAGGGAGAGACCACTGATAGATGCACCAGCAAGTGCTACAAATTCGATAGAGCATATTCTATTAACATAATTATAGAATAGGCACAGAGATGCAACATTGCAGTGATGGGACAGAAGTTGGAGTTTGGTTGATAGTGTGGGACCTACTAGATTGGAGACTCTTTTTTGATCCTGTCTAAGAGTGAGAGACTAAGACTTGAGAATTAATATCAACAGTGACTGTAATTTTTATTTCCTTCTTTTTGATATGTACTCATGTTTCTCTCTCTCTCTCTCTCTTTCTCTCTCTCTCTCTCTCATTTTTATCAGCACAAGAGAGGATTAGAGTGTTTTCTTAACATGAGGACAGGCACATGCTAGCCGAGTTTGGAGTTTTATATGTTCCTTCAAAATGAATAAATCGATTTCATATTTTTATATATAAAAAAGTATATGTTGCTCGGTTCTTTTAAACAAAGTGTAGTATCTGTTCTTCAGATGCTGCACTTCATTTTCTTGTTCTCTTTCGGTGGAGGAGAAATCCTTCACGACTGAGACAATTTTTATTTTTGTACCTTTTCTCCACGTTAAAAAACGACCCTGGTGTCGAACTCTGTCCCGTGGGGAGGCATAGTAAATAGGTACTTTCAGCATGACGGTTCCCTCAGTCCAGATAATTTTCTGGAGAGAATTAATAACATCTAAAACCCAACCCAAAATCCATCAAACACCCAACCGAATACAACTCGGTTATTTAGAGAGGCTATGCCTATCATTTACAACTGGGGAGCTGGTCGTGCCATGCCAGGTTTTAACAGCCCTTCCAAGATATTTCCTCTCAGACCTGACACACCAAGTTACACTACCCTATCTGTGGACCCCAGCAAGCAATGATACTACAGCGTGTCCCATCCCCAGGATAATAGCACATAGAAATATCCTTCTCCGATTCCTTATTTTAAAGTCTTTCAACATTCAGACTGTTTGTTGATTCTTCGAAGATTAAAACATCAAACCTAATAGTCCAACTGCGACTCCTTCCCAAATCTCCAACTCCAACTCTGCAACTTCTGGTACACATCAGTTAAGTACTGCAAGTAAAATATATCATTTTATTGCATAATTATATAAAATTAACTAAAAAGTGTCGTTTTCTGGGTCAGAATCTATTCATCTAAAACTTATTGTTGGCAAGTTTTTGACCTTGAAGGAATATTTTTTTAACTTCTTACATCAAGTGATTTCATGCCTTGTCTAGAGCAAATTCTATTAAAAAAGTATTTGATTTTACTGGTTAGTTTACAAAGTATAGTCTTTTAGAGGAGGGGACATGTATTTTTAGACTTAAGCTGAGTTTCTCAACGTCTGTCTCTCTAAGACTTTTTTCCCCTGTATATTTTTAATCGCATAAAATATATGTTAAAATATTCCTCAGTTTTAAGACTGAGTTATATTTGAAAAAAAAAATCCATTTTAACTGTTCTGATTCGCCGTAATTTGTATTTAAGTGAACAAGTCACTGTTTGTTACTGTGCTCCTCTTTCACATTATTTGGTTTGACTCTTCAACTCCCCCCCCCCCCCGATTTTATTTTATGCCGGTTCTATTACTGTTCCTCTCTCCCTCTTCTTTCTCTCTCTCTCTCTTTCTGTTTTGTTTAATAGTTGAATGTAATAATTAGGGCTATGACAAGAGAATGTTCTTTTCATTATTTTGACTCTCGAGTATATGTCCGACACAGTTAATCAACAAGAACCACATCAGTCTATATAAAAGCATATAAGATATTAACTGCTATATACTCGAGAGTCAAAATAATAAAAAGAATATTCTCTTGCCATAGCCCTAGTAATAATAAAAAGGAACAAGTGAAAAAACTGGAATAGTCCATTATACATCAAAGGGAGTAACACCATAATAATAAGACTAGCTAACTGATAATAACCAAGAGACGAAAGTAAAATTAACGAAGGAGAGAAAGAGAGAGAGAGAGAGAGAGAGAGAGAGAGAGAGAGAGAGAGAGAGAGAGAGAGAGCAGAAAGTGACTAATAAGGAATTTTGTCTTTTTATTTTTTATATTAAACTGGCTTTACAAACTCATATTTTGCTGAACAATCTGAGCTAAATAGGTGACTAAACGGGTCACATTTTTTTCTAGTACCATATTAGGATAGGGGGCTATGAGGCCCTTGAATTGTCACTTTATTTCTCCAGTCGAATTATTTTCTTCCTGTTTCTAGTTTAAATAATTTTACTTCATTTTTTTTTTTTTTTTATGTTACGGCATGACAGCTGTTGTCTGCGACCATTGATCGATAATTTCTCTGCTTGCCGATTAGAGAGCATACCAATGTTTGAAAGAAAATCGATAACTCCCAATAATCATTATTGATTCCATCATAACAAACACGAGAACTTCAGCGTATAATGTTTTGCTTTGAATGATCCCGCAAACAGAAGTGCCACACCTTGCATCGAAGTGCGAGTGTGAGTCTATTTATTTGTCTCCCAACTTTCTCAAACTTAGACACAAGCAGTGACATGCGGAGAATGTTTTCAGGGTAGTGTAGCAACCACAACTACCCCACTAAAGTAGGTGCTGAAAAAAAAGTGTGTCTCGGTGAGGCACAGGCCTATAATACATTCCTCTGAAAAAGGTCCATTTTAAAACAAGAGTAAAAGGTTCAGGTGCTTGGACACCCTTAGCAACCCCCTCTTTTTTTCTTTTTTTTTTAATATTCAACTTTCTATAAAGACACACTCTAAATGAGACAAAAATAAAAATTGCTCCAGTCAAGAATTTTTCATCCTCTGACCGAGGACAGAACAGATACTACACTTTGAAATATTTATTTGCACAAAATATAAAAAAGTTACAATTTGAATAAATTAGACACAAAGTCAATCAAAAGTGTGAGGATAATAGGTGTCATTGATCATCCTTGGTTTCAAATACTTAAAATTGTCTCTCCTACTCTTAACTAGAAATATCTCAGTCACCACAATACCACATTCACTCCAAGGGCTGTCCTACTTGGATAAACCCAAATTTGAAAAAGTTTTATTAAACCTAAATATTTAGAGATTACCTTTCATGGCAGATACTACACTTTGATCCCAACCCAAAGGTCAGTAAATGGAGTCCATGTTTGCTTGCCTCACCAGAAGTGCAGAGTTTGTGTGTGTGTGTGTGTGTGTGTGTGTGTGTGTGTGTGTGTGTGTGTGTGTGTGTGGGTGTGTGTGTGTGGGGGGGGGGAATCCAGTTGCCCCCAAAAAGGCATTTTACATTGGGACAAAAATAAAAATACCTTCATGCTTGAAGGACTTTTCCTTCACTGACTAAGAATATAATAAATTAAGTACCAGAACAAATACTACACTTTGCTCCAAGTCAAAAATTTGATATCAGGTCGGTGCAAAAGTTTTTGCCGATTTGTATAATAGAATTTTAAACGATTGTAATTTATTGGTGCTGATGGACCCATAGATATTCCCAGGTCATCCGTCTAGGAGAAGGAAAACTCTGAAACTAAACCTAAGGGGAGGGAGGCCTCTTCAGTCTTGGATGACAATCTTCCTGCACTCATTCCCGGTGGGCTTTCCTGAGGGTCTCAATCCTAGTAGATGGAAGGTCAACTGATGGTCTACTTGTGTTGCATGTCTGGTATTCTGCATAACCACTTGTTCAGCACCCCTTACCTAAATTGAAATTCTTAAAAAAAAAAATAACAGTACAATAAAAAAAAAAATTACGCTTAAACCAGGCCAAAACTCAAACAAAACCAATTTGCCTCCTCCCTTGAGGCTTTCATTTACGAACATCCGTCGGCTTAGAACTAATTTAGATGATGTTGAAGCATTTCTCCTAACAAACACCCCGGATATCTTAGCACTAAGTGAGACTAACCTACACGCCTCTATCCCTTCTAACTACTTTAACATGCCCGGATATCTCCCACTCTGCTGTAAGGACTCTGATGACATATGCACGGGCTTGGAGTCTATATTCGTAACACCCTCCCCTTGACTAGAGAAACAAAAATAGAATCGGGCGATCAAGCCTTTATGTGCTTTAGACTTAACATGCAACATAACATTAGTTACTTTTATTTTCTCTACCACTCTCCCTCAACCCAGGACTGTACCCTAATAAACAAAATCTCTGACAGTATAGATACGGCACTTTCCCTCGACACTAGCGTACAAGTGCATGTATTTTGTGACTTCAATGTCCACCACAGTAACTGGCTTTGATTTTCTACTTACACAGACGCAGCTGGTAGCACAACACATAACTTCTCTATATCTCATTCCCTATCACAGATGGTTAGATTTCCAACCTGTTTCCCAGACCAGCAAGAATAACACGCATCACTTCTAGATCTGTTTCTGACCACAGTTCCTGATGATTGTGTAACAAATGCCCACAGCCCACTTGGGAACGCTGATCATGTAATGATAATGGTTGAAATCGCCATAAACTCTAGAGCCAAAACCGAAGAGCCACTGCTCAAAACAACACGATATTATAAAAGGGCTGACTGGGAAGCCATCAGGGATCTCATCAGAGAAACCGCATGGTGAAATATCTTTTCATTTCCTGCTGAACAGTGCGCCAAGGAGACCACTGAATGGTTCAAAACGACAATTGAAGCATATGTTCCCACGCGGAAATTTTATAGCAAGCCCCACTCTCCCCAATGGTTTACTTCTACTTGTGCAACTGCAGTTGCGCAAAGGCAGCATGCATACTGCAGATTTAACTGACATAAGTCCAGTTCAAACAGACAGAAGTATATTGAAGCCAGAAGTAACTATAAGAAAGAAATAGCGACAGCTAAGAGAGAATTTACTGAAACCACCAAAAAACGCATCGAAGCACAGAGATTAGGAACCCGTGACTTCTGGAAAATCTACAACAGTGTAGTAAATAATGGGCAATCAACTATTCTCCCACTATCCAACAATCCTTAGCTTGTTTGCTCGGCAACCGTGAAGGCTAACATGCTTGCCAGTCGGTTTGTCTCCAACTCTACACTGGATCCTGCTAACCACCCCCTCGCTGACTTTCCTTTACGGACAGACACCATGCTAGACTATCTGAAAATCACCCCTTCTCAGGTGCATGCTATCATAAAATATCTTGACACTTCAAAAGTATATGGACCTGATCTCATCCCGGCTGTGCTATTAAAAAAATGCTTCGCCGAAGTAGCTCTCCAAACTTTAGAACAAAAGCCTTAAATGAATCTTGCTTTCCTGACTGCTGGAAAACTGCTTCTGTGGTACCAGTTTTCAAGAATTCTGGCGAAAGAACTGACCCAGTAAATTATCGCCCCATTAGCCTCCTCCCACTTTTTGCCAAAACATTTGAGTCCCTAATTAATCATGTTCTAGTCCATCAACTTACAGATGCTAAACTTCTGACCGATCAACAATATGGATTTAGGCAAGCCCGTTCCACAGCAGATATCCTAACTGTAATCTCTGAATGTATATACCATTCACTGGACAAAGCAGGGGAGGGTAGAGCGGTAGCTCTAGATATATCTAAGGCTTTTGACAGGGTATGGCATGAAGGTCTTCTTAGGAAAATCAGATTATATGGTATCATTGGAAAAATACTTAACATAATCAAATCCTTCTTAGATAAGAGAAAAATCCAAGTTGTCCTCGACGGTCGTACATCTAAACAATATGATATAAATGCAGGAGTGCCTCAAGGGTCTATCCTTGGACCTCTATTATTCCTAATATTCATAAATGAACTCCCTGACAAAATTGTTTGTGATTGGTATATATGCTGATGACACCACGCTCTATAACAGACATGACAGGAAAACAAATGAACACATATCTAAAGAAATGGCAGAAACACTAGAGGATGATCTCCAATCTTTAGTGGAATGGGGACAAAATGGATGGTTACATTCAATGCTCCCAAGACTAAACTTGTTTCCTTCAATAATTACAAGAAACCTTCTCCACCACCAATAGCAATGGCCAAAGATTCCTTATCTGAAAGTACATCTTTTAAACTCCTCGGCCTAACATTCACAGGAAACATATCACTATGATTAATTTTTAACTTTTTTTATTTCAGATTATTAAAATAAAATTCAGATAGGGTAGATATCTTATCTGATTTGTTACTTTAAATACGTAACATAGAAAGTATTTGAAGTGAGATTTCGATTGAAAAGTTAATTTAAAAAAAAAAATATTGTGCGCAAGTACCCATAGTGCAGTGTTTAGAGTACTTGGAAAAAATCAATTGTAAAAGTGATATTCTTCTGAAGGTTGAAGGTTCAATTCTCAGTGTGGGTTGCTAAAAAATATTTAGGACCACTATCCAGTCATGACTGATGGAATAAGTAAAGTAAATGAAGGGTTCCATTCGAAATTCCGTCCAAATTCCTGAGTTCGTCAGAACGATTTCAGAATTAGATAAGATACACCTGAAGGCGGTTACATTGACCAAAACGTTGTGAAACTCAAGATGATAATAGTAGTCCGAAAAATCCCAATGATCCAAATTACTAATCCTCATTTCAAAAATGTTATATCAGATCCTGCTATCTCTGATTCAAACGATTGTTGAATAATTTCGGCCAAAAACGATTCATAGTTGAGAAAAATGTATCCATTCATAGTTAATTAATGAAATATATTTCATTTTAACATGTTGCTGTCTTCTTCTCCAATGAGATTTTTATCCTCTGCCCCAAAAATCAACAAAGATTAGACCATTCCTGTAATGATCCGGTCCCTGTTGATTTTGCGGTGGGAGTTTAGTTCTGTGCAGTTCTAGGAGGTCCACTCTCCCAGGCTTTGCCTTCTCCCTTTGAGAAGGACTTAGTTTATTGCTAATCGTTTGAGGCGCCCTCACCGGGAAATGCTGACGGGGCTGCCCAGGCACTTTTTGCAGGTCAGAACGCTCCATCTTGAGAGCACTGACTTTTCAATTCCACTTTCTGCCCATTGTATCTAAGTTCTTACAGTGCAAGAGAACTAAACAGCCTACCAAAGGGAAAAAGTATCAAGACAAAAACCTTTAACCACAACAAAGAAAGGTGAATCACTGAGAGGCCATTAACATTTTTTTTTATCCATTCTTTTTTTTTTCTTTTACATTTCACACGTGTTACAAATAATGTACGAGTATTGATTATAAGACTATTCCGCCCACACACATGAATTTGATTGATAATGCATCATACATTATGGATAACAAGACCCACTCTCTCCGTTAGGTAAGTTATGATTGTGCTGATGCACAATACTTGGTCAAAGGTTTTTGTTTGTTTGTTGTTTTTTCTTTTTGTTTTTTTTTGTTTTGTTTGTTTTTCTCCTTCTTCTAGACTAATAGCTTTTACCAAAGCTTCAGAGACTTGTCTACTTTACTGGATTCCTCCATATGTGGAGAGGGAGAAGGTTAATATCTTACTTAGTATGGCACACTGAACCCACGATCCTCACCAGTAACCATTAAACTATCACAAATTTCATTATAATCTATTATCATACTTAGTTAAGTTAGTTAACTGAGTTAACGTTTGTTTTTCTAAGGCTTTTTTCCTAGCTAGTAAGGCTACCCAGCGTTGCCTGGCGCAAGAATATAACGACCCTACCTTTTTCGTCTGCTCAGGATATACACACAGATAACTCTCTTTTACATGATAAATTCCTTAAGGAATGAGTCGTCATTGAGAGAAAGAAGGATATATAAAGACCTGGCTAGAAATAGGTTAGTTTGGAAATCAATCTCAAAATGCCTCAACCATTGCAAACATATAAAATTAACCTTAGCAGCAAAAAGAAAGAGAGAAAAAGAATACATAAAAAAGAAAGAGAGAAACAAGAATATAAACAAAACAAAGAGAGAGAAAAAGAAAAACAAGAGTAATTTGCATTTTATTACTTCAGCGAGAAATGCTGTCAATGGAAAGTATAATAATGTAACTATTTGGTAACCTCCTCACGAGGGCAAAGTAAAGCACAGGGTCAACGTGGGGATATCCAGCTCTGCAAAAGGGGAGCCTATACTTGTGTCACAAGTAAGAGGACGTTCAAAACAAAATTGGTTGGATAGCCTACAGTATGATCTCAAAACGGCCTGACTTTATCTTTGATTTATAGTGAATGATTTCTTTTCACTTAGGAGTCACCATACACCAAGATCCAAAGGCCACTCGAGGATAAAGGTTAATAAATGTAAGGTGGTCGTTTAGTAATCGTTAATGGTGTAAATTTTACCTCACGGTACATACAGCATCTTGCCTTCCCAAACGGTCACCCATCTGATACTAGCCAAGCTCAACATTGCTTAACTTCATTGATCTGGTGAGAACCAGTGTATCAACGTGATTGTGGCATGTATAAAATACCAGGTTGGGAAACTGGTGCAGTCTATCCTTCTCTCGGGGTAGATGGGACTCTCTTAAGCCTTGGTAGGCAGTCCATCTAGTAATGGCGTCACAATAAAAAATACCCTTGATTGCCCTGGCAGAGCATCAAGTATTCAGCTACCAACAAGATTTGAATTACACTACAAACTTGTGTAGTGAGTTTAATCTCGGCTGTGGATGCACTGGATGGATGGAATGGTGTAAATTGGGTAGAATTTGATATTTATTAGGACGGTTCAACAAGAATTTGTTTACATTGGATTTGAAGGCTATCATGTTGGAATCAGGCCAGCACAACAGTTCCACAGGTGGGCAGTTCTGGGAAAGAAGCTTTGTTCATGGAATCTGCATTTAGATTTAGGCACAGATAGAGAGTGGGGGAAATTGTTTACAGTGGTTGTAGCTAGTCGAGTGCTCTTTGTGAAAGTTTGGCAAGGAGGAACCATAGATTGAAGTTCAGTCGAGTAATTGCCACGAAACTATTACTGATATACTGCAGCTGAATCGCAAAGTGATTCCAATGAATGCAAAAAAGCAAATGGCTTTAACTACTACCCCTTTTTTATATCCACTTCATCGGAATTTTCTTTCTTCCTCACTTCTTAAAGCAAGTAAGTTTTCACAAAAACACATAAACTCAAAATATTTTCCAACCAATAAAAATTGTTTCAAATTTCAAAAGTAACGCATCGATATTGATATAATGTCAATGAAAAGTTAGAAACTCCTATAAAGCGAGCAAGCGGCCAAAACTAGACAGAGAATTTTCAACAGGACCCCACAATGTCTGCTCAACACCCTACTGACCTTTGGTTGGAGAAGATAAAAAGGACTCAATGACTCATATATCAGTTTTCTCATCTCATGCACACATTTTTACGTAGTAGCAAGAACAGGCAAACAGAAACGAATTGCTACTTGCAGCTATATACACACGAGGTAAAAAAAGGTAAACCAACGCACACACATACACGATGCCACGCTGTCAAATGCTCACATATGTATATTGCTTACATATGCATATTATTCACAAAGATTTTGACTTGTGACTACTAACCTAACTTTCTTCACACGCGTTTGTATAAATGATTGAAAATAACTTTTATATTCTTATCTCTTGTATAAAAAATATTAAAAAAGTGTTTGTGGAATTTCGCTTTTCTTAAATTTTTATTTACAAAACTGTGTTTATGTTTTTAGGTAACATTTGCCATCTGGTGACCTCTCTATTCTCTCAGTGTTTCATTTCTTTCTTTTTTATTATTCACGTTTGTATGTAATATTCTTCATTTCCCTCCTTCGCTATAACATAACTTTTATACCTCAAATCATATTAAATGTCGGTGTGGTTATTGCCACTATTCTAAAACGCTACCGCTGTCCAAAATATCTTCTACCAAAACCAGGGAATACGCCACCAACGTCTGAAACAAAAGTGATTGGATAGCCTACGCCATGACGTCAAGTCGACCGGGCTTTATGCTGACCAAAATTTTACCGTGCATGGTGGAAAAACTAATCCAGTTTGGACGTGCACGACGGTAAATACTCAAAGGTTATAAAAAAATCTAAATAACTTTAAAACGTCACATGAAATCCAATTAAGATCCCGTGATCATACGAAGTTATCGATTTTACATTTATATTTCATATCCAGCTGTAAAAAAAATATGCAGAAACAAAAATAAATCAAGACAGAGCAAATTTGGTGGCATCTGCAATTCTTTAGAAATCAGAAAAAAAAAAAAAGAAAAAAAAAAACAAATAAAATGCAAATAAGGCAGAAAGGAATAAAAATTTAATGAATTAAAAAATTATTTCGATTATTTATTGACTTCATATAATAGTTTGGTGACTGCGGGATAATAGAGACAAAAATATTACAAAGTTGCTGCTTTGACACTTCTACTCCTACTATTACTACTGCCACTACTTCAACTCGTCTTACTAGTACCACTACTTCTACTCCTCCTGCTGCCACTACCACTACTTCTACTCCTCCTCCCACTACTAATAATACTAATACTACTACTACTAATAATAATAATACAACGACAACAACAATCATCATCATCATTATCATAACAATAATAATAATATTAATAATAATCATATTATTAATAATAATAATAATATTAATAATAATAATGACAATAATAATAATAACAATAATAATAATAATAATAACAATAATAATAATAACAATAATAACAATAATAATAATAACAATAATATTATCAATAATAATAATAATAATAACAATAATAATAATAATAATAATAATAATAATAATAATAATAATATTAATAATTATAATAATAATAAAAATAATATTCCTATATTTTAGTCTTTACTCCTCACTTTTCATGAGTCTGACAAATGGGGAATGAATTGCTGTTTTCTTGGTATATATCTATCCATCTCGCACTTATTCTTAGCTGGTTTTTGACCTTGAATAGTAGTTTTATTTATTTAATTATTTATTTTAGCTCTTTACAGCAAATGGCTTCATGCCTTGTTTGGAGTGATTCCATAAGAAAAAGTCATAACTAAGCCTGTCTTTAAAACTTACATTGCACATCTACCACATCATCCTCACATCATTTCTCTCCATGCAACACATGTTCTCAACTCTCACTAACCCGGCTTCACTTTCATAGATCATCACACTGTGTATGAGACTCATCCCTTGGATGATAGTGGTAACGCTCTGCTGATTAATAATGCCTGAAGTTCTTTGAATTTTTGCCAACCACTCATAATTTTTGCATTTCTTGTGTACCCAATGCTTACAAATACCGCAAAAGAATTGGAGCTGCTTCTAACTCTTTTTCCACAAACTGAACTCGGAAACTTTCCTCTTTTGGGGAATTTTCCAACACTACAAACCCTCTGAATTTTTTAGATGAGGATTGGTTGATCATATTATTTGGATTCTTCGAACTATTGCTCTAGCTTCAGCAGTATTTTCACAACGTTTTAATTGATGTAACTTCCGACCTTCTTTAGGTGTATCTTGTCAAAAGCGGAACTGCACGGATTTTCAAATGGAACCCTTTATTTAATTCATAGGGGTACCATGCTCTTGTTCCGTCAGTGTCGGCGACACTCAAAATACAATTTCGAATTACTTAGGATTTCTACCTTGTCATGGCCAACGGAATGAGAGCTTGCTACCCCTGATGATTAAATATAGGGTTCCGTTCAAATTTTCGTGCAAATTCCCTCATTTGACACAAAGATTCCCGAGTTCAACAAAAAGATTCCTGAATTTGACAAGATATATGTGAAGAAGATTGAAGGTTAGATCGGCTGAAATGTTGTGAAAATAACACTCAAGATGAGAACAGTAGTCTGTTGAGTCCAACTATTACTACAACCACTGATCATCATTTTAATGTTGGTCTTCGGGACAAGATCAAAGTGTAGTATCTGTTCCGGCAGATACTGCACTTAAGATAATTTGTACCAGTCAATGGAGGGGAAACCCTCTATACTGGGACAATTATTATTTTTGGTAACCAGAGTGACCCCTTTTAGGGGAGCTGGTTTTTACCTCACATTAAAAACGGCCTTGTGCCTAATTTGCTCAGTGGGGGAGCAAATAAATACCATCTGTTCTTCAGATGCTCCACTTCAATTTCTTGTTCTCGGTCAGTGGAGGAGAAATCCTTCACGACTGAGACAATTTTTATTTTTGTTCCTTTTCTCCACGTTAAAAAACGACCCTGGTGTCTAACTCTGTCCCGTGGGGAGGCATTGTAAATAGGAACATTCACTCTCATACCTTTAATTTCCATAGCATTCCTCCAAGAATTGTAACTTTACAAGTCATTGTTTCACAGGCAAATACCAAATCATCAGTATACAACTGCAAGATTCCTTAACAACACTTATTTTTCCTCGACTTTTCCCCAATCATGTTTTGCAAAGTCAAAAACAAAAATAAAACTTTTCCACTACTAACCAAACCAAACCAAACATCATGAATAAATATTTGAAGATGTAAAGAACTTGAAGCATAAAAATATTTTCCAAAATTATTGAATTTAGTATTATATAACCTGAAAAGGGTTGAAATGGTGTAAAACAAACCGGTCCTGGATATGACCTTAAACTATATCCGATGGTGAGGCCCCAGCTTGTGGGCTTTGGGGAGTGTGGAGCCACCCCTTAATTGCCGTTGCTCCCAGGTCCACTCTGACCTGGAGTGGTAGTACCTGTTAGGGTCCCAACTATGGGTTAAATAGAAACTGACTTGAAAAAAATATATATTCTCTTTAAAAAAGTTTTCTTCAAAATAACTGGATTCGGCATTAAATAACCTGCAAAGGGTTGATATGCCGTAAAACAACCAACCAACCCAAACCGTAAAACAAACCAAGCCAAACTTTATGAATAAATATTTTTAAATTTAAAGAACTTGAAGCATAAACCTTTTTTCTTTTTTCCAAAATTACTGGATTCGGCATTAAATAACCTGAAAAGCGTTGGTACGCCGTAAGACAAGACAACTAAGCGAAACCAAATTTTCTGTTATTTGCCTAAAAATAAAAAAAAAGACTGCAGAGAAAATAAGAGAATAATTTCAAAGGAAAAATCACAATAAAAACTGTCATCGTGTGTTAATGAAGACATTCTGAGAAAGATATGAAAATTTTATAGAAATTTGAAACAATCAACTCAGAAAAGAATGGAAGGAAGAGACATGTCAGTTGTTAGAAACAAAAAAATAATGAAGTGGGAAGGGGGAGATCGTTCAAAGTAAAAGAAATAATGAGAGGGGGATGTGAGTGGAAAGTTGAGGAATTGAAAGAAAAGGTAGGAGTAAGCTTAAGAAAAGAGGATTAGTAAGAGGAATAGAAGTAGGAGGAAGAAATTTTATTGGCAGGATTTTTGAGAGGAAAGGGAAGAGTAGAATTCAACAAATGGTAAGAGTAAAAGCTAATTAGAGTAAATAAGAGTAATATCATGAAGAGGGGGAGAAATCAACTGAAAAAAAGGCGGGCTTATAGAGGAGTAGGTGGAGAAATAAATAAAAAACAAAAAGAGGAGAAAGAGAAAGTAGCAGGAACATTATATTTTTGCAAACTTATGATTGATAGACCAAGTAAAATGTGATTTCAAACTTAAGTTTGACAGACAAATAGACGGACAGAGACTTTCAAATACTTGGATATTTATAAAATAAGATGTACCCATCTAATCTACGCATTAATGCTATTTAAAACTTAAGCATGATAAACTAAAGAAAATGCTATTTCAAATTTAAAAACTCACATTACACATCTATTCATCTATGATATAAATCTCACTTGTCTGTTTAAATGTATGTATGTATGTATGTACCTATTTATCTGATTTAAAAAACCATAAAGCGGAAAACCATTGCCCGCATTAAGCTGGTCTGCAGTTTAATTTGTTGCTGGCTATCTTGCTCTTGCTTGTTTCTGGATCTCAACATTTTGAACCGAGAGAGAGACTTAGCTGTCGTACAAAGCTAAGACTCTGTAACATCATATTTGTATAGATACTCCCTCGGGCATTTGGGCTCATGGATTTTAAATGTCTGAGGGAGTGGCACTCGTCTGGCAAGACGTTGCAATCATCACCTATTTACAATGCCTCCCCACGGCACAGAGTTAGATACCAGGGTCGTTTTTTTAACGTGGAGAAAAGGTACAAAAATAAAAAAAATTGTCTCAGTCGTGAAGGACTGCTTCTCCACTGAAAGAGAACAAGAAATGGAAGTGCAGCATCTGAAGAACAGATACTACACTTTGATCTTGGCTATGTATGTATGTATGTATGTATGTATGTATGTATGTCTGACTAAAACTTTTGACGGAGGCGACGAATTTTCACATTAATTTTGCTCAACACACACCTCCAAACACCCGGGCAACGCCGGCACCCAGGCTAGTATATTATAATGAACAAAAGAAAATGCTATTTCAAACTTAAACATGACAACCCAAAGAAAATGCTACTTTTAACTTAAGACAAATCGACTTACGAACAGACAAAACCGTGATTTGAAGCAACATTAAAAAGTTGGAAATAAAAAATTGTTTCTTAAAAAAGAAAAGCAGAAAAATATAAATGAAGATTGTACGGATGTTAATAAGTATTGTGTCACTTTTTCAAGAGAACAAAGGCGAGAGAGAATTCCCTCCTCCCCACCCGTCAAACCAAGGAAGCTGTGGCCATTCATACGATTCTCTGCGGACTTGGCACAAATTGATAAGAAAGAGACAGCATTTCAACTGACATCTTCATTAAGCATCTCCTCCTTTGCATCACACGCGTCTCTTAAAAGGTTTTATTTTTTAGCATTCAACCACAACCATAGAAAAGTTGGACAAGAAACCAAAAAAGTATTTAGCAAGACTAGAATTAAACAATTGCGTGAAAGAATTTTTTGAAACTGCTTCCCTTTTTCCCCCTGCATTTTCTCTCATTAATAGTTTCTACATTGTATTATTCAGCACTGTGTCAGCTACAATTCTCTCTTTTTTCCTCTCTTTCTGTCTCTATTTGTCTCTCTATCTACCTCTCTATATATTTAATAATATATATAGATCCCTAGATGTAAGAGAGCCTTCTACTCCAGTAGTTTCTTCCTCAGAACCGCTAGACTTTGAAATTCCCTTCCCTGCTTCCCATGCAGAAGTTCAAGTGTAACGGGAACCGACATCTTGCTGCCGAACCCCCCACATAGTACCCCTGTAGCTTATGTCCCTGGTAGTAACCCCCTACATCAAAGTGTCAATGTGCTTTGTTTGGAGTGAAAATGTAATTAAAAAAAGAGAGAGAGAGATAGAAAGAGAAAGGGAGGAAAGAAGAAAGCGAGGGAGAACGATCTCTTATAACATAACAAGAAAGAAAAAAGAAAAAGAAAAGAAAGAAAAAAAACAAAGTATATATATATATATATATATATATATATATATATATTCTGTAGAAATATCCTTTATTCACTTATATTTATATAAACCAAATTTAGATTATAGACTTTTGACATTCATTCATTATATATATATATATATATATATATATATATATATATATATATATATATATATATATATATATATAAGGGAGTAGTCACCAACAATGTGTATGTTTTAACATTATTTTATTATTCCGTGTCTTGGTTTTTCATTGGGAATTATGTTTGGATCATTGTAATAATGTTTTTAAGTCATTGAAATCGTTTTTACGCGCGTTTCAGACGTTCTGTGATGCGCCCTCGTCAGAAATTATTTTGAAATGTGTTGGAGATGTAAAAATGGCGATTTTCGTAGTTAATTTGAAGTTTTTCCAAGGGGTGGAGGCTTGTAAGTGTTTATTATTCATTGGCATGCTCAATTTTTATTACACTTTTATTGCTCTTTTATTGGGCTTGTTGAGGGAGACCGCTGACCTGGCTATCTCTTTCTGCTAATGTTTTTTTCTTTTCCTTTAGGGTGGGGTAGGGTGTGTGTGTGTGTGTGTGTGTGTGTGTGTGTGTGTGTGTGTGTGTGTGTGTGTGTGTGTGTGTGTGTGTGTGTGTGTGTGTGTGTGCGCGCGTGTGTGTGCGTGTGTGTGTTTACTTTTGTTGGTTTGGGAATGTGTATATTGTTTTATAGTATTTTGGGGTTATTTGCTTCCTTAGGAAGGCGACTGTGGTCCGAGGTGGGGTCGTTACTAATGTGTATGTGTAGGGAGGGGGGCTAGCTCTTCTGAAATAAGGGTAGGGGTGCTTTCATTCTATTTTGATATTTATTTTTTGGATTCTTGGATTTTAGTATTGTGATTTTTCGTTTTAGTCTTTTCGGGTATTCCTTATATTATGTTTGTTTAGAAAGAGGGGTGTATTTAAAATATGTATAGGGGATTTTTTAATGTTTCTATTTATTTGTCTCCCCATGTGGGTATGGCCAGACCCAGGATCGGTTCCTAGTGTGGGGAAGATTTTGTTCCCCAGAGGGGGGGGGGGCATTGGAGGGGTATAGGTATGGGAGGGGGATGATGGAAGGGATGATAGTTGTTTCAGTCATGAGGGGTTCTCCTCCACTGACTGAGGAGGGAGCGAGGTGTTGGAACAGATATTATACTATGGTTCTGGGTGTTTCCTAGTGTTGTTGGTTTCGAGGTTAAGTAGGGTTGGTATTGTTCAGTGTGTTGTATTAGAGATAGGGGTGTTATGTCTGTGTGTGGTTGTATGCGCGCACGTGTGTGTGTTTTAGTGTGTCGGTTCTGATTTATGTGTGGGTGTGTATATGTGTATGTGTATGGATGTGCATGCGAGTGTACCTTGTATTTCATGTTTTTGTGTGATGGTATTAGGCTCTGTTCAGTTCAGGAGTGAATCTGGTGATGAAGTTTTTTTTCCTGTGTAAGTAAATAAAATTAATTGTCTGTTTGGAAGATTGGCATTATTTTGAAGTTGTTTCCACTGCATGTGTGTACGTGTTTTGAAACATAGACGTGTCTGTTATCTGCAATTTTGATGTTGCTCTTATGTAAGGCCACTCTATTGCTCTCTCTCTCTCTCTCTCTCTCTCTCTCTCTCTCTATATATATATATATATATATATATATATATATATATATATATATATATATATATATATATATATATATTTAGTCATCACAACTCATCAGTGCCCCTAGACTAGCACCTCTCTCAAGCCGAGGATTGAACCTAGAACCATCGCGTTGGCAGTCAGTAGTTCTACCGATCGACCCACGGGAGCAGCGCCCGTAAATAATCTCGCCAAATGTCTATTTAAACAAACATCCGTCCACCATTTGTACAGAGCCTCTAACTGCTTTGTTTATAAACAAAGAACGAGCATCGCATTTTTCAGCCAATTAAGTAGCAGGTGAGATTACTTATGACAGTGCTCTACCCAAAGAGGGAGGAACCACATTCGGATGTTACAAAATAAATGTCGATTAAAAAGTCGATTAAAAAATCCCCTCTTTTCCTGGGGAAGTGTTTGTTGAACTAATCGAACTTGCTACCAAGTCCGTTTCCTTCAGTTTCAACAACGTTATGTATCGCCAGGTTGATGGTATATCGATGGACCCCCCCCCCCCTGAACCAACTCTAGTCAATATTTTTGTTGGCTTTTTTGAGCAGTTGTTGTTTAATAAGTGCCCAAGACCAGCCTTTTATATGCGTTACGTTGACGACACTTTTTCTTGTTTCGCTACGCATGACGAAGCTGTGTCTTTTTTTAATTATTAAATGATTTACACCCTTCCCTCTAATTTACGATGGAGGTAGAAAAAGACAACTCTCTTCCTTTTGTAGACATTTTAGTTTCTAATTGTGAGTCTCCTTTGTGACGTCCATTTACAGAAAACCTACTTTTACTGAACTTTACTTGAGTTGGAATTCTTTCAATAGGAAACTCAACCCATCGGGCACTTGCCATATGCTCTCCTTCTTAGATCGATTCTGAAATCGATAACATTAAAAGGATTTCATTATGAATGGATAGCCGCCTCCATTGGTCAACAAAGTTGTTAAAATAAAAAAAAAATAGAATCCTTTTATGAGCAAGTTAAATATGGTCCATCTAGATTTCTAGTATACCTCAAGCTACCTTGGATTGGACCTGAAGGCCAACATATCGGGGATAAAATTTCCTCTCTTGTCACTTCTAATTTTGATGCTTTATCCCTTCGAATTGCTTTTTCTACAAAGTGCGCATTTCCCTCTTTTCGTAAGGACGTCTTGCCTATCTCGCAGTCAAGCAATATTGTTTACAAATTTCAATGTCGGGGTGGTGCCGTCTATATAGGCAAAATGCCCCAGCGTCTTCAGGTTAGAATCGCCCAGCAATTTCCTCGTTTCATCCGGGATCATTAACCTATTTCCAGGGGTACCCAATTAGTAGAATCGGCTATTGGACAGCACTTAGTAGATAAAAAGGACTGTGGTTCTACATTCTCTCCGGAGTGTTTTTCTGTTTTGCACAGAGGACGCACTAAGTTCTACCTGTCTGTCCTCGAGGCGCTTGCTACCAGTTTTATGCCCCCTACTTTGTGCAAGCAGAGAAACTTTCGGTTACAGTTGGAACTATTTGAGGGGAGGGGACACATTCTATTTAGTTTTTTTTTTTTCGTCGCTATCCCTTTCATATAAGTATTTCTACAGGAAAAAAAACATTCAGGCATATATCCTTGAAAAGTTTGTCTGACGAAAAGCGCTTCAGGTTCCATTACAATTTGTAATTTTTTTAATCGACTTTTTAATTGACTTATTTATTTTATAACATCCAAATATAGTTCATTACTTTTTCATTATATATATATATATATATATATATATATATATATATATATATATATATATATATACAAAACAGAAAACAGAAATATGCTTATAAATATTCACTAAAGTCGCCACAATTAATTAAGCTCAATAAAAATGGATTTACACTTTCAGAGCATATATAACTTTATTAAATATTCCAAAATCACAGAAGTATTCACTTAATTCCAATTCATATTGTTTTATTGTCGCACCTCACACGTGTTTCATTGAATGGCACTCATATACCAAACAAATCATCAGAGATTTCCGTGAATTTCTCAGGAAAAATATACAGTTTTCTTCCTTGGATTGAAAATGATTAGTAATGTTAAAATGAATTGGAAACTTTCAGAAATCATGAGAGAAAACAAAAACAAAAAACATAAAAACATAAAAAAATAAAAACCTAATATGAAGACTAAATTATTATAAGTTATTAAGACAATGTTATTATATAAGTTATATATTTTATAATAATAAAATATAAGTACAATAATTATTATTATATAAGATATTGAGACAAAGTTATTATATAAGTTATATATTTTATAATAATAAAATATAGTTATAATAATTATTATTATATAAGATATTAAGACAAAATGTTTATATACCTTATATATTTGATAATATTAAAATATAGTTATAATAATATTATTATATAAGTTATTAATACTAAGTTATTATATATTAAAAACCTACCAGATATGAAAACAGTGCATTTTAATTCAGACCCCAGAGAAATGAGAAGCATTGTCGGTTATCATCTAAGAGCAAAGTGTAGTATCTGTTGTGATACTAAACTTCAACTTTTATCCTCAATCAGTGAAGGAGAAGTCCTCTAGACTGAGGCCATTTTATTTGTGCTCTAATTAAAAGTGCACCTTTCAAGGGAGCTGTATTTTACCCACGTTAAAAACTGACCTTGTGTCTAATCCCGTCTCCGTGGAGAGACAAATAAAGAGATATAGCTGTACAATAAAGTAAATAATTAAATTATACATACATATATATATATATATAATTGTGAAAACAACTAAAGAGGTGCTGCAGTTCCACAGCATGTACAAACGAGCCATATCTGGATAACATTAAACACATACAAAACAACAACGAAAACAGCAACAACAATGATAATGACAACAACAACAATAATAATAACAACGACAATAATAATAACAACAATAACAATAACTAGCGGGACCCGTTAATTGGCATTGCCTTAGGTGTGTCAGAATTTTTTGGGAATTTTTGACACCTTAACACAAAACTGTGAATAAAATATACAAAACTCGTAATTTCTCTTTGTAAAGTGGTTTGTTTAATTTCTTTATGGAATATACTTCCAAAATAAACTATTAAAGTTTTTTTTTAAAATAATAGAATAGTTTTGTGCAAATTTACTTGTAAAGTCAAAAGTTTAAAACCTTTTTTTTAACCAGGTTGATTTTTTTTTTTTTTAGTGAAACCTCACATTTTTTGAATTTTGTCCTGAAAAGATTGAATACCTACAACAATTTTTTCTGCTTCATTCAATGTTTTTTTTTTTAGATTAAAAAAAACACTCCATAAAGAAGGAATAAAATATATTAGATCAAAAACTCATGTATTTCTTTTAGAGAATAAAAAAAATAAAAAATTGGTCGAGTGGAACTTTTTTAAATGGTAAAAACTGATAAGTAAAATATGATCATTTTTCAAGAACGATGGCCCATATTCAGTTATTTTTGTTTACAGCCAGAAATAGAAAGGGGAGATTAATTCTGGCGCTTACAGGCCACCGAAGTTTTCAACTCGAAGAAAGGGAGACATTTGTCTCCCCTTTATTCCAGTTGTGAACATCTGATATCGTAATATTTTTTAATCCTTGCTTAAAAAGTATTTTATTTAAAAAGTACATAGAATATAAAATATAAATATGGATAAATTCTTATGAATGAAGAATGGAAGTACCCACTGATTAGTATTTTTTATAGGTAAGTGATTTTTTGGAATTTATATATATATTTATTATATTCGAAGTAAGTTAAAATTCGTTGATTTTCTTGAAATCTTTTTTAAAGAAAACCGATTTAAAAAACAATATTGCATATTTTGCTATTAAACCTGTTATTATTTTCAAATTTGGTCTTTGCTCCTTTTATTGAAAAAAAATTAGGGTTTAAATTACATTTTTGAAGTAGTTATAAGCTTTGAAAGATAGTAAGTCTAATTATTCAAGCTTTTATTACGCATTTTTAATGGCCATTTCTGACATTGCTAGCGTTATCCAGTGGAAGCATGCCCTCCCTTCGTAAAAAAATTTTTTAACGTGCAGAATACAAGTTTTTATATCGCGAAAACTACTTGTATCTGCCAAATATAAATGAGATTTTTTTATCAGCATAGACGAAAATCTATAAAAGTTGTCATTTTAAAGAAAAGTGTGGAGGTGGAGCTAAAGTAAAACTTTACCTATAAAAAATACGTAAACAAAACGGTTATCGGAATAGACACCTCATTTTGTGAGGGGAGAGGTTCTCAAAATATTCGTCCCGAATTTAACCTTGATAATCATTGGCAAGATGACCACCCGCAAATGCTATAAATCAACAACAAAAAAATGGGGGTGGCAGTATAAAAGAAAACAAAAAAATAGCATTGTGAAATCGAAAAATAAACAATGGTACCCGTATATATTTTTTCAAGGTTTGTTTTTATTTGGAGGGGGATAGTGGCGTGTTGTTAATGTGTGTATAGGTAAGTGTAAGGGTATCAATATTTAATTTTCTGTTTATGAGCGGTTATTATATTTGTATTTGGTTTAATTTTTTAAACGACTGCCTCCTGTAGAGAGTGAGGCCATATTTAAAAAGTTCTGTGGCGTTCGTTTATGTATTAAGAAGTGGATCCCGGAATAATCGAATTGTCAGCCAATGAGGATAGGCGGAATTTGAGAAGAAAGAATTTATTATTTTTGAATCGGAAAATGGAAAGATTATGTTATGCCTATGAGTTTATGATTCAGTTACAAAAGGTGCAAGCCCAATATCTGTAGAATGTGTATATTTCTTCCGGTCTTGACTAGGGGGCGGTAGAAGGACTTAATATTTAGGTAGAAAAATAGGAACTACTTCCTCTAAAGATGCTGCGATTGTGATGGTGGTGCTCCTATGATGAAATGTAGGATTTTATTATAATGACTAACTGTGTCTAAAATGTCATTCTAAAGTTACATTAGAAAGTGGCTAATAGTCTAGACATGATAAATTTGTATGTAGCATCTGTTGTTTCAAACCTATGATATTTTGGTCCAGAGGGGAATTTCTGCAATCAAAATATTATATACTAGCAGGACCCGTTAACCGGCATTGCCCAGTTGACGCAGCCCCCACCACCTCGTAAAAACTTAAAGTATGGTTATTGGTGGTGGCTTAGAACGGCTTTTGGAATAGATACCCTCAATCTCCGCATGTTTTGAACAGCTTTTAGAATAGATACTCCCAACCTCCCTATGTTAAGAACGGCTTTCGGAATAGGCACCTCAACCTCCCCATGTGAAGAACGGCTTTTGGAATAGACACCCCCAACTATTGAAAAGTACTTGTCTCTGCCAAATTTAAATGAGATTTTCATAGTCAGCATAATTGAAAACTTATCAAAGTCATCATGTTAAAGAAAATTATGGAGGTGGAGCTAATGTAAAAATTTACCAAAAAAACAAACAAAGTTATTGTCTTCTGAATAGAGCGATACTAATCGGTTAATATGTTTAAATTTTTTTTCCAGCACAATAGTAATCTGTAGAGAGTGACGTAATTGTTCTTTTTTACACGATATAAAACTGAGATCAAATTTAATACTATTAGTGGAAGAGTTGAAAAGAAGAGGAAAACTTGAACAACAAAGGGAAACAGCTAGGACTGCTACAACTGATTTCAATCAACAGTTCATATACAGCGAGAATCTAAAACTTCTGTTTTTACTTTCTATTATATTCTATTATTCTAATGGATGATTTTTCATAATTTTATTAATTCGTACTCATTTACGCATTCCCTTAATTGCTTTTCTTAGATTCAAACAGTATCTGCATTGAAAACCAGATTATTACATTTCCGCCACTGCCCCCACTGTCCGCAATTGTTCAGGGGCGGCAGTGGTCATCAACAACAACCGTAGTTTACTTTTTTTTTGCGAGGAGGGAGCGGCAGGCTTCCACTGTGCAACGCCAGTTAACGGGTCCTGATAATAATAATAATAATAATAATAATAATAATAATAATAATAATAATAATAATAATAATAATAATAGCAACTACAACAACAACAACAACAACAACAACAACAATAATAATAATAATAATAATAATAATAATAATAATAATAATAATAATAATAATAATAAAATCAATAATAGCAATAATAATAAAAATAAAAACACCACTATCAAAAAAAATAGTCAAGTCAACAAAGAAAAAAAAAAAATCCAAAGTGTAAATTTCGCCGCCCCAGCAATTAATAGAGTGAAGATCAAGGAAACAGAAAAACAAAGCAACTATATGACACTTGCTAGAAAACTGAAAGGAATATGTGACATCAAGAAAAGCAGTATAATACCAATAATTGTAAGAGCACTAGGAACAGGTTTTTCGGACTGTTCCTAGTGCTTCCACAATGATTTTCATTAATTTTTCCTAGAATAGAAGAAATTCAATTCAAAGGAAAGATTGGGACTACACAACAGATTGTAATGATAAAAATAGCTAGAATCTTAAGGAAAATTATTGAATGCAGAAACTAAACTATGTAACCAATGAACGCTAACAGGTAAGTTGAAATAGAAATAGGACAAAAGGATAGAAAGAATATCACACGAGCCCAAGAAAACTGAAACTGACGGAAATTCCATAAACTATCTCTCCCCTAAAAACAAAGCAAAATAAAGCAGATGTGGTGGCTTCAGCCTTGGCTGGTACAGCATAATCATATTAACACACCGGTTCCCGATGGATCACCAAAGTTAAGCAATGTTGGTCAGTATTAAATGGGTGACCATTTGGGACTTCCAGGTGCTGTGTGTGTTCTCTGCTAATCTCAGCATCGTTTCCAGTCGTCCTGGGTTTGTCCTTGCTACTGGATCAAAACAGTGCCGATTCAGGAGATGTGTGGTTAGGGATTGCACAAACCTTGCCTCACAATTACATGCACAGCTACCCCATACAGGGGGGTATCCTTTGTCTTTCGAGACTAAACGGAGGCATCGAGGTACAACATAAAATAGTTATGAAGAGTCAAGGAGGATGGAAAGATCAAGGTGAGAAAGGCACCAACCATACCAACACTAGAAAGGTGCAAAGAAGATTGAAGCCTTGTAGAGGTTTGTTGCCAGTCATAGAAGACTGACTGTTGTTGCTAGTGAGAAATTAATGGTAAACAACTGTTTCAAACACGCAAGAACGATTTGTAATGGTTGTCAAAATATGCAGAGAATGCAGGAAATCTAGGGAAACTTGTTGTCATTCAAACAACATTGAACAACAATTGTTATTGGCAGTGAGCAATCACTGATAATGACTTGTGTGAAAAAAATCCTAGTAAGTAAATGATAATCATTTGCATCACTGAGCACAGATGGTTTGATATCGTTGACATGGACAAACAAGCTGGCACATGCAAAATTATCGATATTGCAATTTCTGTTCACACAGTCAAGCGAAGTATATATATATATATATATATATATATATATATATATATATATATATGTATGTGTGTGTGTGTGTGTGCCAACTTCATTTGATCACATGAATTAATATGCAAAGATATAATTGTATGCATAAATTTTCAGTATTTACTTCAGCAGTGCTCAATACATAGGTAGAGCTAGGTAGTAAGTTATGAAGATATATATGGCAATTAAGCTACACAGAATATTCTGCATTTCATTCTCGTTAGAAATCCTGATAAATTCAGGGATGGCAATGGCCATCAACAACAAACGTAATTTTATTTTTTTGCGAGAGGGGGGGGTCAGGCTTCCATTGAGCAATGCCGGTTAAGGGTCCTGCTGCTGCTAATAATAATAATAATAATAATAATAATAATAAATAAACACTAGTGGGGGGCCTGCAAAAATTATGTAGTGGATTAATTCATATGTAATATATTGATGTTGGCATTCTGTGGATGTTCAACGTAAATGGAGACGCCCTGATATTATTGTAGCTCTTTTGTTAAAGTATTTATCTAAGCTAGCAGGGACGCCTGGCGTAGCATGGTCGTAAAATACGATTAAATATGATATTTTAATCTATGCATATTTCGTATACATTGTTATGGTCAAATTTCTATCGATTCTTATATATTATAAAGTTGTGACTTCAAAAATAAAAAATATATATATCCATATAATTTGGGTGCTCAGCTTTAATCGAAACTGAAACCAAAACTTATGAAGAAGAAAAACATGTATATATAGATAACTTGAATACCTTAAGCTATAATTGAAATCGAAACCAAAGCTTATGAAGAATTCTTGGTAAAATTATTTATTACAAGAAATGGAAGTTCATAACAATTAAACAACAGTCACTCGGAAAAAAAAGATATAAACGTGACACACGAAAGAACACACGCACTGTTGTATTAATATAATTTTTATAATATTTACTTGTTACTCGTTAGATATTTAATCATCTAATAAGAACTTGCAGTTTGTGTTTATTTGCATATAACAAGTGTGTTTGAAAATGTATAAAATAAAAGGTGTGTTGTTCTTTGGTAAGACACGCTGACGTGAACACAGAAACACATGTAAATGTAAGCAAACTAAGGGCCAGAAATATCTAAAGAAAAAAAAAATTAAAGAAATGAAAATATATTGTAAGTTTACCAAATCTCTCTCTCTCTCTCTCTCTCTCTCTCTATATATATATATATATATATATATATATATATATATATATATATATATATATATATATATATATAATTTTCTCCAGACAACTTGCAGTTTGTTTCACATTTAATATATCTGATTATAAAGCATGTAAATAAAACAGAAGTTTTTATCTACGTACGAACGCTGGAGCGAACACAAGAATAAACGTGTAAATTTACTGATATTCATCGCTGAGCCAAATCATGCTTGTTAGTGACGCCGATTATTTTTTTATTTTATTAACTGTTCGTTTATATAGAGAAGAATAGAATTCCGTAATACGAGAATATTCAGAGTTCAGCCAATGAGAATTGCCGGAATTTTAGAAGGAAGAAATTATTATTTTTAAATTGAGAAATGTTCCGTCTTCCTGCTTCCTACCGGACTACAACTTGGATTCTTCAAGTCCAATGTTAACAAATTCCTAATGAACCGCCCCCTTAAGTAAACACTTCATCAAATCTCCACACTAACGTAATGTACTTGCAATAACCCTTATCCCTGAGTGGCTTCCGGGCCTTGATAAGTGGTGATCACTGTGTAAAAAAAAAATTTCTATGAGTTTATGATTCAGTTATGAAGAATGCAAGGAAAATATATATATAAGCATATTCGTAATACAGTTGTTCCACCTTGACCTGGCAACTTCCATTTTTTTAATTTTCACACATTTGCACCGATTTTCCCCGGCTAAAACCCAAGTATAAAGTTTTGCATAGATTCGAATACCTTATATATTGTTTCATGTCTGTAGACTACAAACTGATAAAGGAGTATGTTAGGCAAAATTTTTAAACAAATATACATACGCATACATAGATATATGTATAAAAAGTGGTTTGTGTTTTACGCAAATATTATGCAAGTATAAATCATATAGAATATCTGCATGAATATAATCACACGTAATAGTTAACTAAAGATGATCCTCCTATAAGAAAACTGAAAAAAAGGGAATTAATTAAAATAAATGTTTAAAAGAATATGCAAATTAGTTAGATCTTTTTCAGATAAATGCAATTCCACGATCCATATACAACAAAGTTGTATTTTCTTTTTAAATAAATAGAAAAAAGGGTTTTTAATATAAATATCAATACACAAAAAACAAATTTAGAGAAGTATATATATCTATATATAAAGTAGTAGCGTTCGTGTGTGCGTGTGTCTGTGTGTACAACTCTCAATGGCCAAAGAAATATAAAGGCCAAATGTGTGTACACCTCTCCTGGCTAAGAAATATTAATGATCATATTAAGATACTTCTGTTAAAGGAGACATTATATTGTATACGGACTTACAATATATAGCATTCTTTAAACCACATTTACATTATTGAGTTACGATCATTAACATATCATAATAAATTAAATCTATTTAAATAATTACCTCGATGACATTAATTATTGGACATAATAGCTTTGTTTCAACTGTACTAATTAAAAAAAATAATTATTTAGTTTATTTAAATTTCAAGTTATATTTGATTTAACTGATTTTATCTGAAATCTGAAACCGTTTTATTTTCAAACCAAAAACCAGAAAACCAAAAGGAGAAATAACTGTGATAGTTTAATTGAACCGGAGCACGTTATTAAATATTTGTTTTCATTTCAAAATATTATTCTAAGCTGAAATATTATTTTTATTTTTAATTCGGAGGAAATTTTTTTTTCGCTTATTCTTAATTTTTAAGTAACCTTTTTTATTTGTTAGAGAAAAATAATTAAAACTAATGTCCTCATTTACTTGCATCCTCACGAGGGCAGAGTTAGTCAGAAACATGAGAACAAATCCATCATCCTCTGCTCTTTTTGTTTATAAAATTTAATCGGTGTTGCCCAGGATTTATTATAATAATTATACCATAGCAAATGTGTTTAATTGCCTGTGAAACAGATTTTCTTTATAATTTATTTAATATCTTAAATTAAAAATGCTCAATTTTTACGACGTGACCCAGCGTCGTTTAACCCCTAGAAAAAAAATAGTCAATGTAAAGTTTCTTTCCAACTCCTCAAAAAACGTGAAAATGACAACTTTTAATGGTTTTCGATGGTTCTGAAAACGAATATCACATTTAAATTTGGGGCAGATAAGTAGTTTTCATGATATGAAAAATGACTTTTTCAAAAGGTGGGAGATCACTTTCCTATATAAATTTAACGTAAAATGGGTACCCACTTTCTAACCACCTAATAATTTCTTCATATCATAAAACAAATTTAACTGTGATATTCGTTTTCAGCAACACCGAAAACCGACTCTGTTTTTTTACTAAGAGATCCGTTTATGATTTCATAATTTAGGACGTAAATAATGCTGTCAGTAAGCTTACACGAGCGGTTTACAAAAATATTTTTTTTTTAGGTGGGTATTCAATTATAAAATTTGTATAGTTTTTACCAGGTGCTCCTGTGCTTTACTTAACCGCCTCCTAATGTAAAGAGAATTTTTGTGAAATGTTAAACTGCAGAGGCACCTGTTAACAACTATACAAGTTCTATAATGAAAAAAGAACGAAAAACAAAAGTATGCTTTTGTAAACTTACTAACAGTATAATTAGCGTCCTAAGTTATGAGATGAAAAAATGAACGCATCTCTTAGTAAAAAAGAAACAGCGCCAATTTTCGGGAGTGCTGAAAACGAATACCACAGTTTAATTTGTTTTATGATATGAAGAAGTGACCAGAAAGTGGGCGTTCATTTTACGTTAAATTTATATAGGAAAGTGATCCCCCACTTTTTGAATAAGTAATTTTTTTCATATCATGAAAACTACTTATCTGCCCCAAATTTAAACATTATATTCGTTTTCAGCACCACGGAAAACCATTAAAAGTCGTCATTTTAAAGTTTTTTTTTGGGAGGGGGGTGGAAAGAAACTTGACATTGACCAAAAAAAAAATTAAGACTGTTTTTTTTTTGTTTTTTTTTTGTGGCCTAATACGTTTAAGCAGTCTTTATAAATAATATGAAAGAGGAAATTTTCAAAAAAAAAATTAACATTTTAGCGTGGGGGATAACTTTTCTATATAAATTTAACGTAAAATGAGCACCCACTTTTTGGCCACAAAGCGTTCAACCAGACATGTCATCTCTAGCATTTTTTCAAGTTTGGCGATCGAGGGGGAGGGGGGTGACAAAACATGACAAATACAAAACCTTTTTTTTGTGGTGGTGGTGGGGGCAGGAATCATATTTGAAACATAAAATAACGATAAATTTAATTAATTTTTATAAAACCATTCTGTACTTTCACCTAACAATTTTATAAACAGAACGAACCTCAAAATATGACAAATTCAATTTTTTTTTTTGGAAGGGGAGTGGGGGATTACATTAGAAATATAAAAAGACAAAAAATGTCATTTAATTGTATTTGGAATATATATATACTAGCAAAAGTACCCGTCGTTGACTGGGTTCAAAAATAGCCTACAGAAAATGAACTCTGATTTATGGAAGTATGATAGGTTATGAAAAGGAAGGGTTGTAAAAAGATAGCTTCGAATTTGGGGGTATCAAAACCAAAGCAAAATATGATGAAAGTAAAAATAAAATAAATAAACCCCATAATTTATTATACCATACCTGTTCACACTGAAACACTTATCACAATATTCTGTGGATCTATATTAAAAAACCTTGTTAAACTTTGTGACATATCTCCATTCTATGGAGGTCAGGCACGAACGAACACCCCATAATTTTATTATACCATACTTCTTCAAACTGAAACATAATTATCAAAGTATACTTATGCAGATAGATATAAAAAGTCTTTATTAAAGTTTGTGCATATTTCCATTCTATGGAGGCCAGGCGCGAACGTAGACCCCACAATTTTATTATACCATCCCTATTAAAGTTGAAACATAGTTATCAAAGTATTCTTATGTACATCTATATCAAAAACACTTGTAAACTTTTTTTTTTAATTTTTTTTTTCCATACTTTGTGGACCAGGCGCGAACGCAGACCGCACAATTTTAATGAACCGCCGTTCTGCCAGATCAAACATACCCATTCCTGTGTCTCGATACATCTATCAATATATGTAATCAGTTTTTTTTAAATAGCCAACCATATATATATATATATATATTATTTCCATAATTTTCATCACGCACACACACATGGTATCTTCCTTTAGTCTTGAGAGACTATGGATATCCACTCTAAGGGTGCCTGCGCATGGAATTTTTGTGACAAGAGTTGTGCAACCACATATCTTCTAAATCTGTGTATACGGCATAATCACGTTGACACACCGGTTCTCATCAAATCAGCGAAGTTAAGCAA